>NC_089743.1:31873697-32091197 GCF_040412425.1 Macrobrachium rosenbergii | reverse complement strand
ATTTATTCTGAGTTTCTCTTGTTGGTAACCTTTCTTTGCATTTACTTCCTGTAGAACAACTGATTTTCCCAAAAGTTCTTGTCTACCTTCTGCAATATACTTGATTTGCAGAGAATTTTTTATTATTGCAGGTGGGAAAATTGCAGAAAATGCAAGCGTGACATCTAACACTGAGACTTGTCTATCATTGCTCGGACAGCAAACTGGTCATCCTTGGTGAATTTTAAATCTATATATTAGGCAGTTTCAACCATCGTTGAATCATTCGACGCATCCGGTTCCCTAGCACACGTTATAGTTCAGAAGTTACTTTCATAAGTTTTGGTTACTTTCATTCAGTTTAAGTCTTACCCTTTGCCGTAATTGTCCTAATATTCTTTTATATACTTTACATAGCTTTTAACGTTTTCTCTCTCTTTCTCTCTTACAGATGATTTATTGTTTAAGTGAACGTCGTGAATTTCTTATCTCATTCATTTGTTTTTAATTGCCGAAATCTTTTTGTAAGGTTTGTTCCTGTGCATTCATTTTCATTTTATATATATATATATATATATATATATATATATATATATATATATATATATATATATATATATATAAATAGCACATGTATGGATGTATATAAAATATGATCGGTACTTGGTCTGTTAACAAATCGTATCTATGTCATTACTTATCTACAGAAGTTCTCTGAGCTCTGATGTTAACATGCAATCATTTCGTTACTGAAGTTCTGAATACTGAGAGGCGTTGTTTTTATTATTTTATTCTTCTTACTTGTCTCAGTTCTGTCTTTGATCAATCTCAGCATCCAGAAATCTTTGGTTATGGTCAAAGTTTTTCCTTTTGAAGAAGATTTCCCAACTGACGAAAACAAAGAAAAAATCCCTGGAGAATTTCCCCTGAGTGTGCGTGTGATTCTGAGAGAATGCAGCAATCCGAGAGTCATGAACTTCAATATGATGAGGCAAAACAGTGTTCCCAGCGTTAGTTTTATATTTTAAGATTTTCAATTCTTTTAGATATTTTTATGTCTAGATACTACGATGATATGTATATGTTTCTGGTTCATAGAGTTTCCCACTACTCAGAAGTATATTTGTATATTTGTTTCCCACTACTCAGAAGTATATTTGTTTCCCACTACTCAGAAGTATATTTGTATATTTGTTTTTAAATTTCACCTTTTAGGTGTATGTTTGAAGATAGTAATGGAACGTTTTCATTTGTTCATGTGAAAGTAAAATTAAAATAATAAATACCCTATTTGAGAAAGGAAATCCTACTGGAAACCAGTTTTTTAACCCAAACCAGGCAAGAGAAATAAAAATAAGAAGACAAAAACTGATAAACGTGCTTATGACCTGACTTGAGAACTTGGTGATAAAAGTAGAATGAAATGGCGTCTCATTGTCATGAAAAAAGCAACAGTTCCGGAACACTGGAGATGAAGCGTAATTCAATTTCATTTTTGACAGACATTCCTTATGCTTTGCAGACAGTAATGGAATGTTTAATTTTTTTTTAACTTTACCTCCGCAAATTACTAATAATGATATTCACACTTCCCTTTTTTCGCCTTTCTCTCTGTGTACTGTCTTTGCACCCGGATACCTCTGAAGGTCACAGAAGTTTCATTTCAGATCCGATTAAACTGTTATTGACGATTTTCTTAAATTCAGTTGCTCTGATCTGAGAAATTTCATATCAGGTGCCTAGCTTCCCAAAATTTGGTTTTATACTTTTGTCAACAAGTTTTGCAAGTTATGTATTCTTTGAAACTCCGAGACTTTTTATAGATCCAAATAACTAAGCATGTTTGGCGTCGGCAGACCTATGCGCTCCACGAGTGATCTTATTTCTTTTTCCGCAATTCTACCTAAAATAAATTTGATATCTTCGATATATATATATATATATATATATATATATATATATATATATATATATATATATATATATATATATATATATATATATATATTACAGTATATATGTGTGTGTATTATGTATGTACGTATGTATGTATACATACAGACATACATACACAAACATTCATATACATATACTGTGGTCTAGAAATATATAGTTGATGACTTTCAAACTTACGTCAATTTACTTCGAATTGGGGCTCTAATGTACACATGTGTCAGGAGATTTCCATTTATCCAGCGGTTATTGTTGTCATTATTATTTAACAAATTGTAAAGTGAAAAAGACGGAAGCTTCCTTATTTTTCTCATCCCGTCTCCCTTCCGTTTTCTAAGAAGAATCGAAGGATAAGATTAATGCTGGTATTAGTTATCCAAGTTTCTCCAAACTTGCCTTTCGGTGCTTCCAAGCCTGGACCATTCTTGTCCATCGCTTATTATGATGTTCCAACTTCCTCTTTATCTCATACTTGAAGTAGTGGTAGTAGTAGGTCATTTATACTGATTTATAATAAATTAGCTTTTTAATTATTGAAAATAGTATTTGAACTGGACATTTTGTTACTGGTTAAATGTAAAGGAATTATGTTAAGAGCAATCATCTTTTCATTTTTAGTCTGTCAGTTTTCATCATTCATGTTTCAAATAAGAATAACAAGTTAGAAGAAATGGATGAAAATCAGACGAAAATTAAAAGTATCATCAGAAACTGCATCATAAAGAGAGGGCAGTAACCTCCTCGTATAGTCAAACTCCCCGCCCCCTCTTCAGCGCCAGAGCTGGGACGTTCTGCGCGATACGACTGCGGCACTCGCTTTCCAGGTCTCATTTTTCTCAAGCCGTCTTGATGGAAGTCCCAAAATAATGTTACCTGTGTGCAGTATCCTCACGGAATGACCTAGTTATGGACGCCGGTATCACGAATTCGATGACCTTGATATGAACATGATGATGTCTCACGTATTGAACACTACAAATCCTTAAAAATGTGTTTCTTTACTTGTGTTAGAACTTATTAAACATTCACGTATTCATAGTATATATATATATATATATATATATATATATATATATATATATATATATATATATATATATATATATATATATATATATATAATGTATGTATGTTTGTGCTTCTGTTAGTCTGTGTATAGTTTCAACAGAAAACTGTTTTCATCCTTTAACTTCTGAGTTAATGATGAGCCCCTGTGCAGAAAACCTCCACAACAAAAGCTAATTTGTATACATACGCAGAAGACTTATGTACATGTATATATCTATTTATATTTATATATAAATACATATATTGCACACACTGCACGGTTCATTTTCGTGTTGCATGTATTCTGTCGCTTCCTGGATATCACGGCTCTTCTTGCCCAATACTTCTTACTCCTTTTTACATCTTCTTTTCTTCCTTCTCCAAATCATTCGACTGAAACTATCTTTCCCTCAGCCTATCATCCCGTATTCTCTCCACGTGACGAAACGTCTGAAAACACACTCGTCTCTTCACCCGCTCCACTCTTCAGTTCCATTCCGTATACACTACACAAACAATTCGTCACCACTGCTAACGTTTACCTTTTGATTACATTCATACATTCCAACTGTAGCTTCCCTTGACATTCCTCTTCTTTGTTAAAACTTTCGCATGCATTCTGGTATCTTTTCTGCTTTACCTACTCAGTCGCTTCCTACTTGTCTCGTATTATCATTATTCTCTTTATATATATTTACTCCAAAACACTTGAACAAATAAGCGCCTTTGTTCTTCACCATCCATATCAAAGTTTACTGCTGGATCTTCCTGGTTTCCATTTACCCTCTTAACTGCATTCGTGTTCACATTTGCTTCCAAATCTCTCATCTTCCGAGCACTTGTGCCAGTTCTTTGAGTGAATGTGAGCAAATAACCTTCGGGAGACACAAGACCTTCCACGCTGAAGTACATGAAGACAAGTTAACGAGCAGAAGGTTCTCAGATTAAAAGATCCAAATGGAGAGATGCTTTTTAAATGAATGCAATCGTAAATCATGAAGAGTTTTTTTTTAGATTTGTTGAATGTGGAGGACTATAAAAAAAAACGTCATAATTGAATGATGCTGTAGTGGACGGATTGCTATAAGCTGAGAATGCTTGTTGAAGTGATTGTTGAGTACCTAAGGAGGGCAACTGAAAGGTTGAAGAATTGAAAAACATTAGTTTATGGGATTATAAGTGAGATGTTGCATTAAGGTGTTAAAAATGTTATACTCGTGCGCGCGCGCGCGTGCACACACACGCACACATATTATATAAAAGCCGTTTCCCCCTATATTAATTACATTAATTACTTCAGTACAACCTTGCATTTATTGGGAAGCCCCATATTCCACCGTTTGTAACAGCTGTGTTTCGTCCACCCAGTGATAGCAACTTTGGATGAAAACATAAACAAAAATAGGAATACGTTAGTTCATCATTATTATTTGTAATAAAATTTTCATACGAATCGTCTCGATCATATCCGCACCGACGTCATTACTTTCACTAACGGCTGACTGCAGCAGCTCACTGACCCCGAGAGTGACTCGAGGAAAATCGGAATTGACGATGTGACGTAACTGTGCGGCAGCAGATGTGGATGAGATGACGTCACAGAGTAAAGTTTCCCTCCCTTCAGTTCTTTTTTATTTATTATTTATTATGTCTATTTACTTTTTGTTTTCAAATGTTGGAAAGCCGACTTGTGAGTTTATGTGGTTTATTATGGTTGATTTGATGGGTGTAGAAGGCTGAACTCTGGTGAAGACTATAAGAAACCAATGCCGAGTTCACGTTTCAGTACTCGAGTTCTGTACGTAGTACTGTAATTAATTCTGAATATCGGGCAAGAGGTTTGTGTTACCTTCGATTCCGAGTTTCTTAGGAGCACTAATAAGACATTTCGTCAAAAGGTGCCAGAGCATTTGTTGTTATTTTTAAAGGACTTTGCATATACAGACGTGATGGTATTAATGCCAGATACATCACATCTTTTGTTTAACCGTCTTTACAAAGCTGTTACCTGGTCGGGATGTCAGCAACAAACAACCCCTCCTGGTATTGTGACGAGAATTGCTCGAAGTGATGGCTGCCTATCTTCAAGGACGCTGATGGTTTAGAAACCTGTAGACCATCGCTGGAAGATATCCTGCTTGACCAACAGCCATAAAGTTTATTTCAATAATGGGTTTTTGCATTCCATGGTTGTAGCCTGGTTTTTTGTGGGGGGGGGGGAGGGGTGAAGATCGGGTCATTGACCTTCCCCCTTGACAGTATATAACTGTATTATTTTTTCCACGGAATCATCATAAATGATTTCATTTTGTATGAAGAATGTAAATGGCGATGCCTACTTAAATGCATGTTATTCTCGTTTTTAGATATTACTCACGTCTAATTCGGGGTTCTTTCTAGCGTATAGAATAATTTCTCTGTATCCTGAGGATTACTTCATTGGGAATTGCTCATATGGGGTAAATAATTTGCTTGATCGGAATTGCATATTACTACTTTGGTTGAATTTCGAACTTTCCACCTCCTCATCGTTAGTTGAAAAGCTCAAACACACCAACACAAAGAGCAAAAACTAGTTAAGAATATCTGTGATCGAAATATCTCACTAACACACTGATGCAATTATCTGAAAGGTTTTAAGAGTACCTTGGGTCCTTCATATCCTTTTCCGAATGACGATAGCATCTAAAAAAAAATTTAAATGAGTCTATTCACATTAAAATTAGGTGACATAAATTTTTATCGACTCCTTGGGATGCCCATGGGCCAACAGTAGTTCTGAAAAAGAAGCCATTTTTGAGTTCCAGAAATTTTGAAAAATATTTGATAAAACAAATAATAAATAAAACTTTAGAAGAACAGAAAAACTAGACACATCATTTGTACAGATTAATTCTATCATGTATACTGTAGTTACGAAGCTACAAGTATTTGAAATTGCACCATGACTTTATGGACACCATTATATATAAATATATATACACAGTATATATATATATATATATATATATATATATATATATATATATATATATATATATATATATATATATTACTTATTTCGAGAGGCGCTGAAGTTTACTTTCTTGTGATTATTAGGACCTTGCAGTAAAACCCTCGAAATATCGTAACCAGAGAGAAAAAAAAATAATCAATGGTAGGTCGTCAAGTGAGAATTCTGCTTCTTAACGCTTACTTTATTTACACAAGCACACTGGTGAAATAAGGGTAACAGATCTCACTAAAATGAAAATGTATAATAAATCAATGAACTGGAAATTAGCACATTAAGTAATTCCAGTGTGTAGAAAAATGGACCATATACAATAGGTATTAAAATTACAGTAGTCATACAGTTATAGCATCCCGGTAGGGCGGACTTCTCTTGGCAAATCAGGATCACAGGAGAAACATCTACTTGTAAATGACACTGACACCACTCCTTGAAGTGAAATAATTCCAGATGAGACTACTAATAAGGTAATAGCTCTCTTAGAACGGGTTAATACACAAGTAAAACGGATTGCATTACTCTTATCACTCCCAACAAGGGAATGGCCTTACTCTATGCATTTCTAGAAAGGGACACGCACTGGCAATACACTGTTGCAAAGTCAGAGGGAAAAGGGATTGAATTAAATTATGAATTATGAGAGAGATATTGAGTACGTCCTGTGATTCGAGAGTTAGTCTAAGCCAGTGTAACTTTTTCTATTACTTGATATCTCTCTCTCACAATTCATAATTTTAATTCAATCCCTTTTCCCTTTGACTTTGCAACAGTGTATTATCAGTGCCATTGTGTGTCCCTTTATAGAAATGCATACTTTGCTTCTTTGGGATGCTTGTATAGAAGATTTTCCAGGTGCAGTAGATCTCAACTATCTCATGATGACGTCTGGTTCAAAGGTCAAAGTCTGGAAGTGTAGGAAATGAGGGGTCTGCGAGGCCCAAGGGCTCAATGCTCCAGCTGGCAGAGCCTTCGGCGGACTAAAACAGACTGACTGATGACTTCTGTTGTCTTGCCCCTCTTATGGCAGGAAAATGTGCCGCAGGCATGACTTTAGGCGACGAACCGAGCGAGTACCTGTCGATTAACGAGAGAAAATCTTTCGCCAGTACTTTGAAAATACAAAAGGGTTTAATTAGGTTGGGCTTACTAGGAGGGAACAGTCATTATCTTTACCAGGTGTTTTCCCTGGTGACTCGTTAAGTAGGAAACGGCAAGCACGCTTCCTAAAACTTCCCTGTATACCTACGCCCCTGGTAAAAAAGGAAAATTTTCTGAATTATGAAGAATTAAGTGATTCAGTTATAAATTCATAAATTATATATATATATATATATATATATATATATATATATATATATATATATATATATGTATATATATATATATATATATATATATATATATATATATATATATATATATATGTATATATATATATATATATATATATACATATATATATATATATATATATATATATATATATATATATATATACAGTATATATATACATACATACATACATACATACATAAATGCCACAATGACTGCTTGACTTCTTGAATGCTTCACAGTTTTTGAATACATTTATTGCTAAACAGCCTGAGACCCAAATGCAAGACAATGGAGAAATTCTGACGTCCATAGCAGGATTCGAATCCGCCTCCGGAGTATGTATATGTTTGTGTCTCTGCTTGTCTGTCAGCCTGTTTACCGGTATTACAGCGGGTAATTCTTGGCATACTGTAGTGTACAGCATTTTATGAAACCTCAATTATATTTTACTATTTTATTATATAGCTTATTATATTGCTATATTTATTCATTGTATTAGTTATATATATTAATATTTATTTAGCTTTTCTACAGACCCTTACATTAAGCCCCACGTAAACTGTCTGAAAAAATGAACTTGAATGAAAACCTTTCAATTTATTGTAGTTATAACACTCCTGATAACAGTGTTCTTTGCTTTTATACATTCAGTAACGACATCCTATTCTTGTAACAGTGAATGCCATCTTCTCAACCCCTGACTCTTATTTTTCATTTTGTGTGTGGAGATGATGTAATTATGATGAGCAAAATCAATCACAGGTTTTGAAGTCACTCTTGGGACATTTATCAAAATTTTGTAAATTTATTAATATAAAGCACTCGCTCATCTGTTGAAACATTTTGATGAGATTTATCAAATTTCTCTAAAAAACAGCAATTTGAATACTCAACACCTTCATAGTCATCTTTAAGCAATACACTACATCACTGGCCACCACTGCCAGTTTGAAATTTGTTAAAATAGCAAAAGTGGCTTTGATGATTTCAAGTGCAACCAACATGATTGGTACTGCAATTTAAATAGCTAGAGTGGGTTTGATGATTTCAAATGCAACCAACATTGATTAGTACTGCAATTTAAATAGCTAGAGTGGCTTTGATGATTTCAAGTGCAACCAACATGATTAGTACTGCAATTTAAATAGCTAGAGTGGCTATGATGATTTCAAGTGCAACCAACATTGATTAGTACTGCAATTTAAATAGCTAGAGTGGCTTTGATGATTTCAAGTGCAACCAACATGATTAGTACTGCAATTTAAATAGCTAGAGTGGCTTTGATGATTTCAAGTGCAACCAACATGATTAGTACTGCAATTTAAATAGCTAGAGTGGGTTTGATGATTTCAAATGCTACCAACATTGATTAGTACAGTGGAATTTGAATAACTAGAGTGGGTTTGATGATTTCAAATGCAAACAACATTGATTAGCACAGTGATATTTGAATAGCTAGAGTGGGTTTGATTATTTCAGATGTAACTATCATTGACTAGTACAGTGGAATTTTAATAGCTAGAGTGGATTTAATGATTTCAATGCAACCAACATTGATTACTAAACTGGATTTAAATACCTAGAGTTGGTTTGATGATTTCAAATGCAACCAACTTTCATTAATACACTGGAATTTGAATAGCTAGAGTGGGTTTGATATTCTAAAAATGCAACCAATATTGACTAGTACAGTGGAATTTAAATTGATAGAGTGGATTTGATGATTTCAAATGCAACCAACATTGATTAGTACAACTGAATTTGAATAGCTAGAGTGGGTTTGACTATTTCAAATGCAACCAACATTGATTAGTACACTGGAATTTGAATAGCTAGAGTGGGTTTGATCGTTTCAAATGCAACCAACATTGAATAGTACAGTGGAATTTGAACAACTAGAGTGGGTCTATTGATTTCAAATGCAACCAACGTTGATTAGTACACTGCAATTTGATTAGCGGGAGTGGGTTTTATGGTTTTAAATACAAACAACATTGATTAGTTCACTAGAATTTCAATAGCTAGAATGGGTGTGATAATTTCAAATACAACCAACATTGACTATTATACTGGAATTTTAATAGCTAAAGTGGGTTTGATGAATTCGAATGCAACTAACGTTTATTAGTACATTGGAATTTGAATAGCTAGAGTTGATTTGATGATTTCAAATGCAACCAGCATTGATTAGTACAGTGGAATTTCAAATGCTAGAGTGTGAGTTTTATGATTTAAAATACAACCATCCCAGACTAGTTCAGTGGAATTTGAATAGCAAGAGTGGGTTTCATGATTTCAAATGCAACGAACATTGACTAATACACTGGAATTTGAAAAGCTACAGTGGGTTTGATAATTTTTTGATGATTTCAAATGCAACTAACATTAATTAGCACACTGGAATTTGAATTGGTAGAGTGGGTATGGTGATTTCAAATACAACCAACATTGATAAGTACACTGGAATTTGAATGGCGAGAGTAGGATTTATGATTTCAAATGCAAACATCATTGACTAGTAGAGTGGAATTTAAATAGTTAGAGTGGGTTTCCAGATTTCAAATTCAACCAACATTGATTAATACAGGGGAATTTGAATACTTGAGTAGGTTTGATGATTTCAAATGCAAACAACATTGACTAGTACAGTGGAATTTAAATAGCTACAATGGGTTTGATGATTTCAAATGCAACCAATATTCATTAGTACACTGGATTTTAAATGGGTATAGTGGGTTTGATGATTCCAAATGCAAACATCATTATTTAGTACACTGGAATTTAAATTTCTAGAATGGGTTTGATGATTTCAAATGCAACCAATATTCCTTAGTACACTGGATTTAGAATAGGTGGAGTGGGTTTCATGATTTCAGATGCAACCATCATTGATTAGTACACTGGAATTTGAATTGCTAGAATGGGTTTGATGATTTTAAATGCAACCAACATTGATTAATACACTGGAATTTGAATAGCTAGAGTGGGTTTGGTGATTTCAAATGCAACCAACATTGATTAGTACACTGGAATTTGAATAGCTAGAATGGGTTTCATGATTTCAAATGCAACCAACGTTGGTTAGTATACTGGAATTTGAATAGCTAGAGTGGGTTTGATTATTTCAAATACAACCAACGGTGACTAGTACACTGGAATTTGAATAGCTAGAGTGGGTTTGTTAATTTGGGTTTGTTAATTTGGGTTTGTTAATTTCAAATGCAGCTAACATTGATTAGTATACTGGAATTTGAGTAGGTAGAGTTGGTTTCACGATTTCAAATGCAAACAACATTGATTAGTAGACTGGAATTTGAATAGCTATAGTGGGTTTGATCATTTCAGATACAAACAACATTGATTAGTAGACTGAAATTTGAATAGCTATAGTGGGTTTGATCATTTCAGATGCAAAGAACATTGATTAGTACACTGGAATTTGAATAGCTAGCGTTGGTTTGATATCAGTTGCAAACAACATTCATCAGTACACTGGATTATGAATAGCAAGAGTGCGTTTGATGGTTTCATATGCAACCAACCATGATTAGTACAGTGGAATTTGAATAGCTAGAATGGGTTTCATGATTTCAAATGCAATCAACATTGATTAGCATACTGGAGTTTGAATAGCTATATTGGGTTTGATGACTTCAGATACAACCAACATTGACTAGTACACTGAAATTTGAATAGCTAGAGTGGGTTTCATAATTTCAAAGGAAACAACATTTATTAGTACACTGGAATTTGCATAGCTAGAGTGGGTTTGATGATTTCAAATGCAAACAACATTGATTAGTAGACTGGTATTAGAATAGCTAGAATGGGTTTGATGATTTCAGATACAACCAACATTGATTATTACACTGGAATTTGAATAGCTAGAATTGGTTTGATGATTTCAAGTGCAAACAGCATTGACTAGTAAACTGGAATTTGAATACCTAGAGTGAGTTTGATGATTTCAAATGCAACCATCATTGATTAGTACACTAGATTTTGAATACTAGAATAGGTTTGATGATTTCAGGTGCAACCAATATCGACAAGTAAACTAGTATTTGAAAAGCTAGAGTGGGTTTGATGATTTCAAATGCAATCAACAAAGATTAGTACACTGGAATTTGAAGAGCTAGAGTGCATTTGATGATTTCAAATGCAACCAACATTGACTAATACACTGGAATTTGAATAGCTAAAGTGGGTCTAATGATTTAAAATGCAACCAACATTGACTAGTACACTGGAATTTTAATTGCTAGAGTTAATTAGATCATTTCAATTGCAACCAACATTGGTTAGTACCCAGGAATTTGAATAGCTAGAATGACTTTGATGATTTCAAATGCAACCAACATTGACTAGTATTCTTTAATTGAATAACTACAGTTGGTTTGATTTGTTCAAATGCAAACAACATTGACCAGTGAACTGGAATTGAATAGCTTGAGTGGGTTTGATGATTTCAAATGCAACCATCATTGATTAGTACAATGGATTTTGAATAGCTAGAGTGGGTTTGATGATTTCAGATGTAACCAACAATGATTAGTACACTGGAATTTGAATAGCTAAAGTTGGTTTGATGATTTCAAATGCAACCAACATTCACTAGTACATTGGAATTTGAATATATAGAGTGGGTTTGTCGATTTCAAATGCAACCAATATTGACTAGTATATTGGAATTTGAATAGAATAGTGGGTTTGATGATTCTAGTGCAAACATTGACTAGTAAACTGGAATTTGAATAGCTCGAGTGGTATGATGATTTCAAATGCAGCCATCATTGATTAGTCCACTGTATTTTGAATAACTAGAATGGGTTTGATTTCAAATGCAACCAACATTGACTAGTACACTAGTATTTGAATATCTAGATTGGGTTTGATGATTTTAAATGCAACCTAGAATGATTAGTACAATGGAATTTGTATATCTAGAGTGCATTTGATCATTTGAAATGCAACCAACATTTACTAGTACACTGGAATTTGAATAGTTTGAGTGGGTTTGATGATTCCAAATGCAATCAATATTGAGTAGTGCTCTGGAATTTGAATTGCTACAGAGGGTTTGATGACGAGTACAATTTAACTTGAATAGCTAGAGTTGGTTTGTTCCTCCTAAATACAGTCAACATTGACTAGTACACTGGAATTTAAATAGCTACGGTTTGTTTGATAATCAGTACATTGGAATTTTAATAGTTCTAGAACTTCTAGTGGGTTTTATGTTTTCAGATGTAACCAACATTGATTATTACACTGTAATTTAAATAGGTAGAATCGTTTTGATGATTTCAAAAACAGAAACCATTGATTAGTACAGTGGAATGTGAATAGGGTTATTGGGTTTGATGATTTGAAATGCAACCAACATTGACTAGTACACTGGAATTTGAATAGCTAGAGGGGGTCGGATGATTTCAGATTTAACCAACATTGACTAGTACAGTGGAATCTGAATGGCTAGAGTAGGTGTGAGGATTTCAAATACAACCAACATTGACTAATACACTGGAGTTTTAATAGCTAGAATGGGTTTGATGATTTCAAATACTACCAATATTGAGTAGTACACTAGAATTGAACAGCTGGTGTGGGTTTGATGATTTCACATGCAAAGAACATTGACTAGTAAACTGGAATTTCAATAGGTAGAGTGGGTTTGATAATTTCAAATGCAACCAACATTGATTAGTACACTGGAATTTGAATAGCTAAAATGGGTTGGATGATTTTAAATGCAATCAATATTGACTAGTACACTGGAATTTGAATAGCTAGAGAGGGTTTGATGATTTCAAATGCAACCAACTTCGATTAGTACACTAGAATTTCAATAGCTAGAATGGATTTGGTGATTTCAAATGCAACCAACACTGGTCAGTACAGTGGAATTTCAAATGTAACAAATATTGACAAGACACATGAATTTGACTAGCTTGACTGGATTTGATGATTTCAAATGCAAACATCATTGACTAGTACATTGGAATTTGAATAGGTAGAGTTGGTTTGATGATTTCAGATGCAACCAACATTGATCGGTACACTGGAATTTTAATAGCTAGATTGGGTTTGATGAATTCAGATGCAACCGACATTGACTAGTACCCTGGAATTTGAATAGCTTGAGTTGGTTTGATGATATCAGATGCAATCAACATTGAATAGTAAACTGGAATTTGAATAGCTAGAGTGGGTTTGATGATTTCAAATGCAAACAACATTGATTAGTACACAGAAATTTGAATAGCTAAAATGGGTTTGATGATTTCATATGCAATCAACATTAACTAGTACACTGGAATTTGAATAGCTAGAGTGGGTTTGATGGTTTCAAAGGCAACCAACATTGACTAGTACACTGGAATTTGAATAGTTTCAGTATTGTTAATGACTTCAAGTTCAACCAACAGTGATTAGCACACTGGAATTTGAATAGCTAGAGTGGGTTTGATGATTTCAAAGGCAACCAACATTGATTAGCACTCTGGAATTTGAATAGCTAGAGTGGGTTTGATGATTTAAAATGTTATCCAGCATTACACTGGAATTTGAACAGCTAGATTGGTTTTGATGATTTCAAATGCACCCAACATTGATTAATACACTGGAATTTTAATAGCTAGATTAGGTTTGATGATTTCAAATGCAACTAACATCGAATATTGCACTGGAATTTTAATAGCTAGAATGGGTTTGGTGATTTAAAATGCAACCAACATTGATTAGTACACTCGAATTTGTATAGGTATAGTGTTTTTGATGATTTCAAATGCAACCTACATTGAACAGTACATTGTAATTTGAATAGCTAGAGTGGGTTTCATGTTTTCAAATGCAAACACAAACTGACTAATACACTGGAATTTGAATAGCTACAATTGGTTTGGTGATTTCAACTGCAACCAACATTGGCTCTACACATGAATTTGAATAACTAGCTAGAGTGAGTTTGATGATGTCAAATGCAACCAACATTGATTACTACAGTGGAAAATGAATGGCTAGAGTGGGTTTGATGATTTCAAATTCAACCAACATTGACTAGCACCATGGAATTTGAATAGATTGAGTGGGTTTAATGATATCAAATGCAACCAACGTTGACTAGCACAATGGAACTTGAATAGCTATAATCTGTTTGATGATTTCAGATGCAACCAACTTTGACTAGTACAGTGGAATTTGATAGCTAATGTGGGTTTGATGATTTCAAATGAAACCAACAGTGACTGTACACTTGAATTTGAATTGCTAGAGTGGGTTTGATGACTTCAAATGCAACCAACATTGATAAGTACATTGGAATTTGAATAGCTGGAGTGGTTTTGATGATTTCAAATGCAACCAACATTGACTATAGCTGGTTCACTTAAGGTAGATTCTTGGGCCTACGAGACGTTTTTTTGGCGCCCTCTGATTGGCTGGTACTAGGAGGTAGGTAGCTCGCTCACTGTCTCATTTTTTCGTATGTTACTCAGAAAATTAGCAATGTTTATATTTCTTCATTTATCTCACGTTTTGCACAAGATAGGAAAGTTTTGGTCATACCATAGGATTCGTTTTTAATTGTGAAGCTAAATCATGATTTCCTGAAATCAATAAGCAAACTACAATGGAATTACGAGTAAAAGTGAAGAGAGGAGCTTTTAATTCTTTATACCTGTTTTTACTTATCATCGGATTTTACATCATTCATGCGCTCAGGATAAAATGAAATGTGTTTTCATACAATAAATTCACCCTGAATATGCTGGTGCTTTCAGATTTTAGATGCGTGTGATATGTGAATAGAAAATGAAGAGTATATCTTGTTATGTTGCATCCGTTCTTGACTCAGTTTGGCAGTATTGCCGAGAGACGGTGATCCGCAAACAGCGAGAGCTTTGAGGCGCTGTTGACAGTTGCCAGTCATATAGTGAATATGAGAAGTTCGCACTTTCGACAATATTTATCGTATTATTATGTCATTATAATTTCTGTAAATAAATGCATAGAATTCCCATTATGACTGTCGAACTTTTTCACTCCAATATCATGAATGTCCGTGTGTCTGGACATAGCCGATAAGAAAAAATTCATTATCAGATGGATGCATCTGAATGTGTTGGCTTCAATTTATTCTAGGTGAGAAATTTGAGGACTGTAGGCTACATGATAAATAACATGTCTACATAATTATCAATGTAACATGTATATAACACTGGAATTTGAATGGCCTTGAGTGGATCTGATGATTTCAAATGCAACCAACATTGATTAGTACAGTGGAATTTGAGTAGCTAGATTGGGTTTGATGATTTCAAATGTAATCAACTTTGACTAGTACACTGGAATTTGAATAGCTAGATTGGGTTTGATGATTTCAAATGTAATCAACTTTGACTAGTACACTGGAATTTGAATAGCTAGATTGGGTTTGATGATTTCAAATGTAATCAACTTTGACTAGTACACTGGAATTTGAATAGCTAGATTGGGTTTGATGATTTCAAATGTAATCAACTTTGACTAGTACACTGGAATTTGAGTAGCTAGATTGGGTTTGATGATTTCAAATGTAATCAACTTTGACTAGTACACTGGAATTTGAATAGCTAGATTGGGTTTGATGATTTCAAATGTAATCAACTTTGACTAGTACACTGGAATTTGAGTAGCTAGATTGGGTTTGATGATTTCAAATGTAATCAACTTTGACTAGTACACTGGAATTTGAATAGCTAGATTGGGTTAGATGATTTCAAATGTAATCAACTTTGACTAGTACACTGGAATTTGAATAGCTAGAGTAGGCTTGATGATTTCAAATGCAACCAACATTGACTAGTGCACTGGAATTTTAATAGCCAGATTGGGTTTTATGAATTCAAATGCAACCAACATTGTCTACTACACAGGAATTTGAATATTTACTGTTTGTTTGATGATATCATATGAAACCAATATTGTTTATTACACTGGAAAATAGATAGCTAGATTGGGTTGGATGATTTCAAACTCAACCAGAATTGACTAGTACACTGGAATTTAAATAGCTAGATTGGGTTTGATGATTTCAGATACAGCCAGCATAGACTAGTGCACTGGAATTTGAATAACTAGAGTGGGTTTGATGATTTCAAATGCAACCTGCATTGACTAGTACAATGAAATTTCAATATCTATAGTGGGTTTGACGATTTCAAATGCAACCCACATTGACTAGTACACTGTTATTTGAATATCTAGATTGGTTACAACATTTATTAAATAAATATATAAAAATATTTAAAACATCATTAGCTAAGGAATTGTAATACTAATATTATTAATATGATACTAAAGAAGAAGTGGATCACCAGCAACCTACAATAATCAGGGGTTCCCAACCACTTTTAAGATGATAAGCATCCAACAGTTTCACTAACAATTGTGAGAGCACCACCAGAGCAGTTCATTTAGCAAGGCTCATTTTAAATCTCACAATAGATGTATAAAGGGAAGCTTCCAAAACAGTTATGCGTGAGGCTAACCATGGGATTAGTTGTCATACTGCCTGTCTGCTGCCGCTGCTAATCATGAAAGCTTTTATAACAAGAATTAAAAAGGGAGATACTTGGCTGGAGTTTTTTCGATGATTGGGAATTAATCGAGGTGAAGAAAGGGGTTTCAGAATTTCATAGAAATAAAAAAAAATTAATCACACTAAACTGAAGTAAATAAGTATGTTTGCGCAAGAATCCGTTTATATAGAATAGAGGAAATTTTCTGACAGATGGTGGTAAGAATAGTTAGTGGATGCTATAGAACAGAAGTAGAGGGACAAAATGTGGGCTAAGCGTAGGCAAGGCACCACCCCAAAACTTGACCGCCACCAAATGTCCAAGTGACCAGGTTAACCTGGGAGATGATTAGAACTGCAGACACACTACCATTGCAATAATGGTAAACCAATATTTTAGGGCCAATTCCCAGCACTATCTGTTGTATAATAGTACCACAGGTGGAGTTTCAGAGTTAGGAGGCTGTTCTGACAGTCAGATTGGGAGAACTTTTATAGGTCGCCAGAGACTAGATTGGCCTCACTGACCAATATTCAAGGTACAATTATGCTCGATGATATTCCCTTTATTGAGAAGGTTAAGGAAATGCAAAGTATTAGAGATGGTTGAACATGTGTGTTACAGAGAGAAAAACTGGCCAATATAGTTAACATTACAAGATTGTTATTGCCTAGAGAAATTGCCAAACTCAAGACATGGTATGCAAGAAAGAGTTCCTGGAGTTATCCATAATGGCCCATTGTATCAGAGGATACGAACGTGAGCAGAAAAGTCAAGAGTTCGTGGTCCCTGAGCCATTATTAGTCAGGTGTATCCACTCATCAGTCTCCTTGCAGGTATTTCGAAGCCAGAAAACACAAACTTTGAAAAAAGTATACCTTAGTTTTACCAGACCACTGAGCTGATTAACAGCTCTCCTAGGGCTGGCCCGAAGGATTAGACTTATTTTACGTGGCTAAGAACCAATTGGTTACTTAGCAACGGGACCTACAGCTTATTGTGGAATCCGAACCACATTATAGCGAGAAATGAATTTCTATCACCAGAAATAAATTCCTCTAATTCTTCATCAGCCGGCCGCGGGAATTGAACTCCGGCCCATCGAGTGACAGTCTGAAGCTCAACCGAGTCGGCCAACAAAGGGCTAACACAAACTTTGAATAATTCAATATTTGGCATAGCGTAATTTGCTGTATAACGTGATGAGTCTTACAGGCTCAAGTCGTTCGTGCTACATAATACTGAGGAGAAGGCCCTAACCACCGGAAGCGTTCTGTCTGAAATCTGTGCCATTTTGTCACTTGAGTTTTCAAAGTAGTTCTTCATCCTTAATGACAAAGGGTTTCTCTCTCTCTCTCTCTCTCTCTCTCTCTCTCTCTCTCTCTCTCATAATTTTTTGCGTGCACGCGTTGTCACGAAGACTCACGCTGTCACGAAGTTTTGTGGTACTATAAAATAGTACCGTTTAGTTTGTGGTCACCGGCGCATTTTTGTAAGATAATATACAAATTGTGTCAGTTTCATGTCCCAGGACATGATAAAAGAGCCAGTATTTCTCAATCCACTGAGTCTAGGATGGAAAGAAGAAGCTGGAAGACTAATGCCACTCCTTTCAAGAGAGGCACCTGCACCAGAATGTGTGCTACAACTTGTTAAGTGCGGCTGTGGAGCGAACAGCAAGTTTACTGCAAGATGCTCCTGCAAAAAACACAAGCTGACATGCACAGAAGTCTGTCGCTGTGGAGGTGAAGACATCTGTGCCAACACATCATTTCTGCCTGCAGATGATGATGAGGATGATGATGAGGATGGCATGTTACTAAAGACTGCAAAAATGGCTCACCATCTCACATTGACTCACCCTGACTTCATATACCACTGTGCATCATGCTAATTGATAATTTGACAGCACTTTTTTCCTTGACTTTATAATTAAGTGTTATACCAGTTAATATCCTAGCAGCAACAAGTTTTTGGACCCTTAATCATTATACGACCACGTTATCTAAGTGCTAACAGATTTTTAATGATTTTTTCTGTAACAAAATTGAAAATTCAACTAGATCTGTTTTAAAAAATTGGCAACATGTATTTTTTCATTCTGGACACTGTTTAGTATAAATAGAATGCATTTTTTGAAAATTCTACCCAGAAGTTTTGTATATTTACACTAACCGATAGACTATTAAATTACTATTATTCTGTCTTCCTCGTCTTGAATTTTCTGGTGACTGCTTCCACCGTACGGTTGATTCTCTTGGCTGCCTTTCGTTTTACTTTAGTTTTCTTTCAGAGCCGCATTCTTATCCTCTTGTTGCCTCTGGATTTTCCCTGTTTGTGCCGCTTCTCACTTTATTGTCAATCCAATAATCGTTTCCTCTTCCTCCGACATAGCCAAGTGTCTTCCACCTTGATGAATGGTTTGTTCTGCATTACATCATCTCGCATCAATATCTTCAACATTTTCTTCATGGCTTACTGCATTTTAGTTTAATTTAGCAAGCCTCTTTATCCCTCTCACTTTATAACTCCATATCGAATGTGACTTTTCTGATGCTCTTATCATTTCTGTTTACCTAAGTCTGACGTTAACAGTTACAAGATTATGTAGTCACCTAATCTTGTAATTGTACGTATTTTAGATACGTGACATTTTTCATTCTTTGTTCAAACAGTATGTGAATTCCACGTTTCTTTATGATGTCTTTGTGTGGGAATTGTAGTTTTTTTCCATGATTATGTTATTCGTATATAACTGATCCTATTTTGCGTACTCGGAGACTCAAATGCTCACCTCTAGAAACAGTTATTTTTGTTTACCAACAAGCTTTTGTCAGAATCATTACTTTTAAATCAGTGATACCTAATTTTACAAAAACATAGTAAATATAACTACACCCTCAAAGGTGGGCAACTGTATCACATTACAGCTGTAAGGTTCAGTATGATTTGGAATGACAGGTAATATTCAATTATAAGACAAAGATTACATGCTAGTGGGTTACATCATAGAATACTAACGAAGAAGCCACTTCTGACAGAAGCTCACAACAAACAAAAATTGGAGTGTAATACCTCTTTTCCTGCTGTTGTTGACTCCCAAATGACCCTCCACTTGCTGTTCGTTGGTCTTCGTGATGGGAAACAAAACTAACCTTAGTTGAATAGATGGGCCTGCTAATGTTGCAGCAAATAATATAATTGGCAAGCACCCCAGTTGCTGAGGAGACCATAATATGAGGCACCTCACTAGATTCATTTTAAATATAAGAACTACATTGCTCAATTCTAACATTTATATATTTAGAAATATTTTATGGTAATGGCCATAATGTACCGGAGTGTATCAGATTTCAGTCATGTTGGTCTGAAGTCATTTTGGTTCCAGCTTAACCTGATTCTAGCTTAACCCAACGTAACCTTACATAGTGGGCAAAATAGTGGCTAACATGACCGGCTCCCTGTATTCCCATAAGCAAGAAATGGTTTTATATGCTATTGAGACAGCCAGGATCCCAGTTTAAAACTGTTAGGTGCATGAGAAGAATTAAGACTACGTCTACAAATTTACTTATTTGATTATATATATATATATATATATATATATATATATATATATATATATATATATATATATATATATACACTGTATATACCCATGGAAATATGTTCAGGCTCTGTCCAGGAATGAATAAACGATCAAGAATCCTAGAGGGAAGTAGATTTTTATCTCACAGACCATAAACGATTTCCTTTTACTGATTTTGTGTCGGAAATGCTGAAAAGAAAGTATCTAATGATTAATCACATGACTGATGGTCTCCCTGTAGAAGCACTTGAATTTTTCTTTCAAGTGGAAACCTGCTCTCAAGATTCAGTGTCTGAATTTGTGCAAGTCGACGTTGTACTCTTGAATCTGGGTTTTAAATTTTCACTACAAGAACTCAACCAACCAATTGGCCATTTGTGTGAAGAAATGTACCCAGATGAGATAGATGCATACAGTTAAGGTTAGATATTGTAGCTTAGTACGTTCTTCAGTCTTCATCCCAGTAAACAAAAAGCACTCATAACCTAATAAATATGTATTATTGCTGTTTCAAAATACTTGAAAGGGTACACTGGATAAGCAAGCCATTACCTTAGATATGTTATCAGCCAGTGTTGAGCTATGTTGTTAACTCCAGTTTTGTATCAGTTGCAACAACTTGTTTTGATATAACAAATAAAAGACATCCGATGAAAAACAGTACTGAAGATTTCGTATACCATAAAACTGTGTGAAATCTATATATAATTTATTATCTTTTTCTGATACTACAATTAGTAGTACCTGGCTTTGTTCTTAGTAGCCAAGGCCAAAAGGCATGAAATCGAGCCCAAGACTGAGTCACTGCAGCGTTCCGAGGCCAAGACTAGCCAAGGCCAGGTGAACCTGGGCTCGAGACTGGCCCCAAGACCTCGGTGTCGACCATGACCACGTTTAGGGCATCTGTGAGTGCCATGGTGCCAAACTTTGTGCAAGGAAATTGTGTCCATATTCTTACACAATTGAATTTTGCATGCTCGTTGCAGTGACTACAAAGACACAAACATATGACTGGAATTCTACCCAAACTTGTTTTGTCTGATTTTCAACTGTGCTTATATCGGTTGCAGTGAAAATATTCGGTAATCTTGTTCGCAATAGACTGGAGAGAGAAATTGGTAAAAAAATCAAGATGGTTTTAGGAAATATGTGCAACTCAGACATATTTTGTAGCATTGTATGGAATTTGGAAATCCCCTTCTAATGGTTGTTGATTATGAGAAGGCATTTGACAGCGTCCACAGACCATTATTATGGAAGGCCATGTAACACTGGCATTTCCATTAAATATGTAAAGCTAATTGAAGTTATTGAAGAACAAAGTGGATTGGGCCTTGTTAAGATAACTCACGACAAATATTGGAGAGCTACAAGGGAATATTGATTTCACCTTTGCTGTTTGTCTTTCCCCTGGGATTTACAATACAGTGGTCGGAGATGGAAAAGACAGTTGAGACTGGAGAAGGGGTTGATGGGATTGAATCTGTTAAATATTTAAGATCAATGATATTATTACAGGTTCTCTTGAGTTGGAATTACTGAAAGACTAATAAAGGCAATTCAAACGATGGGCAGACTGAATAAGATTTTTAAAACAAACAGGCTGAAATTGCATACCAAAGAAGCCATATGTGTAGTTCTTATACAGTCTATGCTCTACGGACCATGAATCATGGCATGACAATGAAACTGTAATTAAAAGATTTTGTCGATTCGAGAATAAAGCTTTATGAAAAACATTAGGAATCAGGTAGTAGGGTAGGGCTAGAAATGGTACCATAAGAGAATGAAGATGAGATGGTGATGAAAGGGACATGGCGATGCTGTGCACATGTACTTTGCACAACCCTGGGAGAATAAGTGCTCGTTTGCGTCAGCTGGGTTCCTGTGGGCACCGGAAGAGTTGGAAGACCCAGACCTAATTGGAGAATACAATCTCGAAATGGGAGGAAAAGTATGCTAGATAAAGCACAGGAAAGACACTTTCGCAAAGATTCTTTCTGTCACTCGGTGTTGGATGTTATGATGATAATGAATGTGTAACACCCATTTCAATTTCCGTTTCAGCGCTGAATGGCCTTAGTTGCCCCACTGCTTGGCATGTATGCCTAAAATCTGTGAATTGATCAATTAATCCATCATTAAATTTACTCGGCGCAAGGTTTGGCAGCAAGATGTTAAAGTACACCAGTAAACAGGTGCTTTTTTATAAATCTTATTACCTATAATCAAAAACAACCTTGAAGATGCAGCTGACCTTGGAAATTAACGCTTGGCTGCAATAAGAACGATTGCATAATAGTTATTAAAATCTGTCTTGACGTCTGTCATTCCCTGTCCGCACACATCAGACTAATTCGGTTTCAAAGCAACCACCGAATCGACACCAGGATCTATATCTTGAAAAAAGTCATTTCAGAGGATGCTATCTAGAACTTCTTGAAGCTTTGTAGAAGGGGTTCACCCTCGTATTTCACTGAAATTATATTGCTGGCACAGAAATGGAGTGTACTAATGTATTATTATATAACTTCGGTCCTTCTAACGGGGTCTGACAATTGCCACTCTTGCCATATCTTTTAATCCCCATCAAGGACGCACTTGACGTTTAACTTAACTCACTTCCTATCTGCTGTAGTATCAGTGGAATGACATCGGAAACCTCTGCTCTGCCGATGACGTGATCTTATCTCTCCCTCACGCCACCAACACTATCGCTCTCTGCCGTAGATACTCAAATGAACAAAACCAAGACGCTGTAAATGTCGTTGTTCACGAAATCATTAAGGCATGTTGAAGATGACATTTACGCATGAATTTCTGCACTTGTGGCATAGTATCACGAAGGATCTCAGGAATACAGCTGAGGTTAGACAGAGATGACGTAGGCTTTGCAAGGTTTGGCAGTGTGGTTGCCAGGAAGACAAATTTCGTAATGTTCTGCTTGTAACGTTATAACGTTTATCAGTGCTTACGTTTCCTGTGGACAAGCTGTCTTTCATATTACTTAAGTAACCATGAGTCGACGTACTGCTCTTTGCAATGAAAATTATAGACAACCAACACAGTTCACCTTAATTCTGCTAAGATATATTATGAGGTCAAAGAGGACAGAACTGGGCACTGATTGATTTATTACCTGGGCAAAGGTATACGTAGCAGCATTCGGACGGAAACGAGGTGCCCGACCCCTGGTCGCTGTGACCCGCATGCTGAGTGAGAGCAATTTGTGTTTGTTAACAGTCAATCAAATAACAATAACAAGAGACATAATGTACATACAGTGATAAAATATATATTGGCAAAAGGGCCAGGAAATTCTACATACAAATATATACATGAGATTCTTGCTGTGTTGATAGATGCAATACATGATTGTAATTAATGGGTAAAGAAGATGTCTTTACAATATCCATAGACAACGTCTACGCAGCATGACCTTACCAGCAGAGGTTCAGTCCAATTTGAATCTCATTCTAAGAAATAGCTCAAGATTTGTGGATTTGGAAGGTGGCCAAGAGATGCTTGTCGTTAATTGTGGGGTTTTGGTGTTTTTGTGTCTATATCATCAAAGGTTGTCGGTCGCCCTAAGACAGGGTATACTCTTAAATAATAACGATAATAATGATGAAGAGGTTTGAATTTTCAGTTCTTGGCCATATATAGAATGCAAGAGGTGGATACAATGGAACTACGAAATGTATTAAAAAGATTTTTAAAGATGTAATACCTATGCTGATAGCAATGGTTATTTATTATAATAAGTAATGTGGTATGCATATAATGGGAGCGATATATTTAGCAGATGGCCACGGATACTAATCATATTCAGTCAGTTAGTAAAGAATGTATAAAACTAATGCTGGCAGCCATGCAAAGAATTGGGAAAATGCAGTGGATGAGGAAAACAATAATAATAATAGTAGTAGTAGTGATGGTAACATTAAACTGAAAAGACAGTAACAGTACAGAGTGAGGGCTTTGATGAGAATTAACAACATAGTAAGCCGTGCAGCTGTGAACGTGATGGTATCATACCCAAGACAAGGTAGTATGCTAGAAAATAAAATGCAAAATATTATTTATAACAGCGACAGCTTACGAGTAATTAACGGCAAGCTTAAAGTTGCCGTCGTATAGTCGAGAAAAGTCTTGTACGTTCCTTAAGGAAACAAGCAGAATGAAGATATCTTGGTCCGACCTTCGGGAAGGTACGAGACGTCCCATTTTGGAACTTGCTGTCTGATTTATTTTTTTCTTTTCTTTTTACGATATTGGATACCTTAATCATTTTTTAGAGGAGCCTTGTTGCCCTTCAGAGTAGCAAAGTCTTTGGGTTGTAGTTTTGCTGAAAATTATATATAAATAAATTCGTCTCTGTACCTGCAGTAGTTATGGCAGCACCTCCACCGAAGGGAGGATTAGAGCTTGTCATCAGTAGAGCAGAAGTTCTTTATTGCATTCCATTAATTTTGAAGCTCTCATAGGAGGGTTCTGCTGTCAGTGCATCATACGTGGTGCACTGTAGGCATTACTAAAGGGTGTTTGCAGCGTCACCTCAGTCCCTAGTTGTACCCACTTTTTTTAACCCTCTACTTCCATTTCCACTCTTTCTTCAATCTTGTTCTCCAGCCTCTCAAACTGTTACCTCAGTGCAACAGTGGGGAGTTTCTCAGTTTCATTTTAGAGCTTTATTTTTCGGGCGTCTTTTTCTTGCCGTCCAACCATTCCAACCTGCTCTGTTCACTGCCTTGAGCGATGAATGGCTGAAAGTACCCCAGCCCTTTGCTTGACAGCCAAAATTTCTTATAATCAACTAAATAATGGTGCAGCCAATTGGGTCGGAGTTCAGTATTACCTTCTTGGAGTCCGTTGGTGAAGCTTAAGCTGTGCTATAACGTGCCCCATTTGACAAAATTGCTTCATTGAGAATCAGTGAAGGGATTAATACTTTTCTGATACAAGCAAAACATAAGCATGCCGGAGGAAGTCATGTCAGAAAATAGCTTAGGATTCCTTGAGATATAGAGGCAAGTGCCATTGATTGATTAGCTTTTCAGCCAGACTGATAGTGTGAGCTGCGTAGGAGAATGAGGAGCCGTCGCAAGACAGACTCAAATGTCTTCGATGAAATTGTTAGAATCGTAGTCAAGCGATGCTTTCCCAGTTCAACTGCATCTCTTTGGTTGTTTATAACATTATTCTAAAATGTACTAGGAGTAAGATTCTCGAAGAAATTGGTGAGTTATTGCCTTCAGTAATGCAGCTAGAAAAACGTTAATTATATAACGTTGAAATTTGAATGTTTCTCTAAGGAGACCATCCCAGCTAGTTAACTCAGTAGCATCCAAATTCTTAATGGCGTCTCTGATGTTACGTGGTGTGATAATGTTATCAGGGAGAGTTTATCAGCCTCTCCTCGAGTCTTTATCGTTTACGTAATCCCGGTAGAGGTAAACAAATGTTATTTATTTTGGTCATTGCACCTCTTTATCACGTACTTATACATCCTTTACTATTGTTATTTTCCTCTTTTGGGTATTTATAAAGAAGGCCAACTACTGTAGGACAGTTATGTCTTCTGTTGTTGATGACCAACATTTATAAGTGACCAGCAGGCATTTTTTAGTTAATGGTAAATATACATTATGGTTAAATTGCTATAACCGCCTCAAATACTGTAAGATTATTTATTATTTATTATTATTTATTATTTATTATTTATTATTTATTATTTATTATTATTTATTATTTATTATTTATTATTTATTATTATTTATTTATTATTTATTATTTATTATTTATTATTTATTATTTATTATTTATTTATTATTTATTATTTATTATTTATTATTTATTATTTATTATTTATTATTTATTATTTATTATTTATTATTTATTATTTATTTATTATTTATTATTTATTATTTATTATTTATTATTTATTATTTATTATTTATTATTTATTATTTATTATTTATTTATTATTTATTATTTATTATTTATTATTATTTATTATTATTTATTATTATTTATTATTATTTATTATTATTTATTATTATTTATTATTATTTATTATTTATTATTTATTATTATTTATTATTTATTATTATTTATTATTTATTATTTATTATTATTTATTATTTATTATTATTTATTATTTATTATTTATTATTTATTATTTATTATTTATTATTTATTATTTATTATTTATTATTTATTATTTATTATTATTTATTATTTATTATTTATTATTATTTATTATTATTTATTATTATTTATTATTATTTATTATTATTTATTATTATTTATTATTATTTTTTATTATTTTTTATTATTATTTATTATTATTTATTATTATTTATTATTTATTATTTATTATTTATTTATTTATTATTTATTATTTATTATTATTTATTATTATTATTTTATTATTTTATTATTATTATATTATTATTATTATTATTATTATTATTATTATTATTATTATTATTGAAGACTATCAAGAACAATCGCATTCTTTAAAGATGGATAAGATTGTGAGAGGTGCTAAAGAAGAGAGCAGGAGGACATGTACGGCTATTTTATTATTGTTGTTGTTTTAGATTAAGCTGGCCTTGTGCCAGCACGGGCTCTTGCTCCTGGAGCAGCCCGTAATATTTTATTGAGAGAGCAGGCCACTTATAAAGCGGCGCGCGGACGTCATACAAAGACAATAGGATACAGGTGACCCGAGGTCAATTGTTCTCAGTGCGAAACAGGACAGGTAAATACAAGTAACATGTAAAAATAAAATTACAAGAATGGACACAACGTTCTGACACATATACAACGTAAACAGACACAAATGAGTAAGTAACAGATACAATTTTATAGATAAAATATGGCTATTTAGCGTGACCCAAGTTCATGGGAAAGGCACCGTAGAAAACGGGAGGTTCACTATAGAAAACCCGTTGAGCGTAGACTTTACAAGATAAGACCCTTTCCTGTAGTGCAAATCTTGGTACATTGTTGAAAATACTCAGAAAATCCTCAACCGGTGCGTTTTTAAAGATATCTTCTGGTCCCCCTCACGTAATGCGAATTGCAGTTGTTACAACTGATGACTCGTGTAACTTTCTTTTCCCAGCTTTGGTTTTACAAAGGGATTCACCGATATTACTGTCACGAATCAAGATAGTTTAGTTTAGTAATCTAATCTAATTCAGGTACTTTTTATCTAATTCAGTTCAGGTACTTTTTATCTAATTCAGTTCAGGTACTTTTTATCTAATTCAGGTACTTTTTATCTAATTCAGGTACTTTTTATCTAATTCAGGTACTTTTTATCTAATTCAGGTACTTTTTATCTAATTCAGGTACTTTTTATCTAATTCAGGTACTTTTTATCTAATTCAGGTACTTTTAATCTAATTCAGGTAATTTTATACTATCTAATTCAGGTACTTTTATATGAAAGAGTCCTTAATTTCAGTGATTGTATATTTTTATAATTGCACGCTATTAGTAATCTAATCTAATTCAGATAATTTTATACTATCTAATTCAGGTAATTTTATATTAAAAGAGTATAATTTCATAATATATATATTTTTATAATTACACACTACACACACATATATACACACCACAGCGAAAATAAAACACTGCATATAAAGAGTTTCATACTCAAGTATGTATATATGTACATAGTTATGAACCACTTTTGGTTCTACAGGTTCCATTAACAAAATTACTCATATGGGACTGGAATGAACTGGGGACAAGCCAGAGGAGGGTGCAAAATAAAATGCCAAAAACGCCTCGTCTAATTTATTAGATAAAAATTTTTATGAACCATTTTTGGTTCTACAGGTTCCATTAACAAAATTACTCATATGGGACTGGAATGAACTGGGGACAAGCCAGAGGAGGGTGTAAAATAAAATGCCAAAAACTCCTCAAGTCTAATTTATTTAGTCTAATCTTTAGGTTTTAGCAATAATAAATCAAAAAATTAACAGCAGCCATAAAAATAAAATCTACATATAATAATAGAGGTTTTAGGCGGCAATAATAAACTCAAAAGCAAATAAATGCTTTAACAGCAGCCATAAAAATCAAAAAACAAACTTATAAATGTAAATAAATGCTTAACAGCAGCCATAAAAATCAAAGAACATCGAACTATACATAAATGCAAACAGCAAATTTGCAAATAAATGCTTAACAGAAGCCATATAAATGTAAATAAATGCTTAACAGCAGCCATAAAAATCAAAGAACATCGAACTCTATACATAAATGCAAACAGCAAATTTCCAGAGCCATACACTTGCTCTACACAACTAATAATAAAATAAGCAAATTTCCAGAGCCATACCACTTGCTTTACACAACTAATAATAAAATAAGACAATCATAACATGTTCAATGAAATTAAACTCAAAGATAAACTGCAAACAATAACGAACATACCACCAAAGCAGCATAAAACAAATTCCGAAGAATTGTCGAGGTAGTCCTTTACCGCCAAGCAGGATAAACATAAGACGTAGTCTGCGATTCATCAAACACAGCAATTAGCTGTCAAAACGGGAACAAATCCTCAACACATGAAATCGCCGACTCTTCAAGACAGTCTTCCACCGTCGCAATATCCTCTCGCTGATACACCAGAAGTCAAACCACACGTAGAGGACCTCATCCTCCCGCCGAAGTAAACAAGTCCGTAACCCCTGCTACCAAACGAAGTGAGTTCCCACTGCTCTAACGAAACATGCTATTGCTGCTTTTTTGGCTGAGTGTCGTCAAGAACCGATCTGTCTGCCACCCAAAACCTGACTGCTGCTGTCACTCACACCGTGACAGACGAAAACTCGCCAATCTGACGAAAACACTGGAGGGAAGGAGAAACAAGGGAACTACCTTAACAACATCGTTCCCGCAAAGAAACGACCGAACCTGACAATATATATTCATGTGTGTGTAAAACTCGGATTTATATGCGGTATTTCATTTTCGCTTTGGTACAACTTTATATATATATATATATATATATATATATATATATATATATATATATATATATATATATATATATATATATATATATATATATATATATATGTGTGTGTGTGTGTGTGTGTGTGTGTGTATGTATATAGTGTGCATGAGGTTTTACAAAGTTTGTATTCATTTTTTCCCCCGCAGTTCGTTATTTTACAACCGGTTAAAGTTACTTTACAAGTGAAAGCTTGTAACTCTTCAATGGCTAGGGTGAATCTTCACTGATATATGCTTTTTCTCACCAAAATACGAAATTTGATGTATTAAGTCTGGAGCAGTAGTCTGAAATTTCTTCTATCCTGTCTAGTAAATTTTAATATTTCGGTAATGACTTTATTGCATAACACTCAAGATGCTCCTTGGCTGAAAGAGAAAAAGATTTTGGTTTGGAAGGGAAGGTAAAAAGAGAGAAAACAGTGGCGGCTACTCGCATGCTGTTTAAGGTCTTTGTCCTTCATAAGTTCAAAAGTAAGCATAGAGGCGAGAATTCGGTCTTTTCTTACCGAATATCAGCTTTAGCATAGCAAATAATTCTTGTTAGATGTATGATCTCAAAACTAATGGATAATTTAAAAATAGGTATTCGGCTAAGTCGGAAGTAGCTGATGCTCTTGTACAGTAACCTGGCCTGGGACCACCTCGGGTTATTGCTTTTAGGAGTAGGTTTTTGGTCTAAAAATAAAAAAGGGAATCAGAAGAATGAAGAACAGCTGGCGATTTCTGTGTTTATTGAGATGAAGTTTTTGCCTCCACATGGACGGCTTAAGAATCAAAATACTCTCTCATTTCCTGTCACAGGATAAAATGCACTTTGTTTATGGTGTGCTGTCGTTGCAACTTGGAAGATATACACCCAAAGCACTTTGCTGTTGGTTACATTACGCTTCGTACAGTTACTCTTTTAGTATTTTCGACCGATTGCATTTTATGCTTGATCTTTCTATCCCTACATCCAGAGCGATCCTTTCAAAGTTCCAGCTTCTTCAGAGTTGCACCAGACAATCATGCAACACGTTACATTTGTGCACAACGCATGTATGTGTATGTGTGTGTTCATGTGTTTAAAGTATTTTTCAAAGCAAGAAGACGAAAGTTTTGCTGTGCCGTATATCACGCTTAAAATTTAGCGCCATACCAGACAGTATTCAGCAGTATCTCACACACACGTACTAAATTCTCTCTCTCTCTCTCTCTCTCTCTCTCTCTCTCTCTCATTGAGCGTAATATAGGTGCTGTAGATCAGTGGTAGAGCGTTTGGCTCGCATTAGCGAGTTCGGAGTTAGCTCCTTTATCCCAGAGACGTGTTGACACATGGAAGGCTTTGTCCTTCTGTTAATGGACTTGCAGCCTCTGACTTTAAAATCACTGACGTGGCAAGAGATAGAGGAAAACTTGAATTCTTGCTAACTTTGAAAGGGGATTTTCCCTTGCGAGAACACAGAGGAATTATGAGAATGCAGTATGTGAAATGTGTTAGCGTGAGTGACAGGCTTAGTTTTGCAATAATGGTGGCCATGAAAGAATGAATTCGGAAAGAAACAAAATATACTGAAAATTATGTATGAATATTTATTGTCGGTCTGCAACCGTACAGAAAAAAAAACCACGTCGAATATTTTGATAGACAGCAATTTTAGGGAGCTTCTTCTCTAGGTAGATGTAAAATATCATTTTGAAAACTTCGAAGAGCTTGATGAAATTTAGTTGGAGGGCATTTCATATCTTTGCTCGTATTAAAAGACTGCAATATTTTCGTGGGTTTCTTGGAGTAATTAAAATGCTTCAAAAAGGACAAGATCAAAACATTACGAAGGTAACCTTTCACATGTAATCTTAGTGTATATTGCAAGAATGATCATTTTAGCTTAGTCTAAAGATACGTCACAAGTTTCAAAGCTTTGGCAGTGTTGCTGTGTGGAAACATTGTCGAAAAAACGCCTGTAAAAGTTGTTTGTGGCTTCGGTGGTTTGCTGTTCGGTATTCCAGCAGTTATTGGCTCGAAAGGTTGTAAGTCACCAGAACTGAAAAAGATTCGCTTTTGCTCCCAGAGGAAAGGAGATGTTTCCGCCTAGAGTAATCCATTTAGCCATTCAAATGCGATGTCTGTTTCATCAAAGCGATATCCTGAAATATTCAGATGGAATGTGCGAGAGCTTCCTTTAAGATGAAATAAGTCGTGAAAGGCTTCCTACGGCTCTGTGTTTGATCGACCGTCTTCCATACACGACACTTCCAACTGTCCATGCTAGATAATGTCGGCAGTATACGTGAAAGTAAACCAACTGTTTGAGACTCGACAGAAGATAATGAGATTCGGCAGAAGATAATGATCTAGTATGTTCTGGTAAAGAACGAAAGTGAGGAGACACGAGAGACAACTTAAAGACTAACTAGTTTGTTCTGGTTGAAAATGAAGATAGGAAAGTCTTTCCAGACGCCACTTGAATAATGAAACTTATTTTCCGGCTAAGGTAGGACAAGTTGATTTCTAGGCCGAAAACAAGCGACATACTTTTTTTGGTTGCTTTGCTGATGCCTGTCAAAAGCACACATTATTACTGGGGAAACCACTCGTGTGTTCTAAAGACACTTCTGGTAATTATGGGAAACCACAGAGGGAAGTCGGGGTTTCTGTGTAGGAAAGGTAAAGAAAGGTGAATATACAGTTATAAACCAAATCTCAGTTCATCAGGTTCTATCATCAATTACAGAGAAATGGACTGGAAAGACTGGCAGAAGCCGAGACAACAACGGGGAAAGGGGAACAAAACGAGCAAAAATAACCTTAATACTAGTTTATTAACATTAAGTAATATCCTTAATACTAGTTTATTAACATTAAGTAATATACATATTTACAATTGAGTCAAGTCTGGCGTAAATAGATAAAATATACATCAAACAACCAAAGAGTCAAATAAAGATGTAGCACAATAAGTTACTTTAAAGTAAAACATTACCACAAACGCAAAAGTAACAAACACCATATAAAGGAGAACAACATTTCAGCTACATCAAACAGTAGCACAATGAGTTACTTTAAAGGAAAACATTACCACACAAGCAAAAGTAACAAACACCGTATAAAGTAGAACAACATTTCAGCTAAATTAAACAGTAAACAATACAGACAGCATAAAGTGACATCAATTAACATAAAAAGTAACCAAAAATACCCAAATATCTAAAAAACCATTAAAGCAGCACAAATAACCCAAATTATAAATACCAATTACACTTATAATACATAAATATCTAATGATAATTCACAATCCTCCTAAGTACAAAACTACACATCTACCCAGAGATGTCAAGACCACTAACAAGGGTCACAGAGGATGACCATCAAACACATGCCGTGAAGTCGTCAAAACCGCCCCATGACGGCAAACAGGAGCATCTCCACAAAACACAGACGTTCACAGCAGAGTCGATGCGACAGCCAAAATGCTGTCCCAGAGGAATGCCTCCTCTCCACCGATGACCAGGGTTAACCATCAACTCATCCTCGAACTCGAACGAAGTTCACATCTTCGAGTGCTGTAGGGGCCAACAAGTAACAATTACCTGGTGTTAAACACCTCCATGTTGCTATGCTGTCTGGACCCTGACTCGATGATTACCCGAACTTGGCTATCGCTACCAAAGCGAAGGCAACAGACGTAAACTCTGTATGTAAAAGATAATCACCACCGGGAAAAGGAGTGCACTTTCAAATAGGGAACAATCGTTCCATTGAAAAAACAAGCACTAAGCTTCACAATACCCACAACAACAGTAATGAAATACGGTCAAAGCACAAAAAAGTGAACTCGAAAAACGTTCAAGCAGTCGGAAAATATGTGCTTGATATCTTTAGCGATAAATTATTTTGTCATACACGAACCGTTTTCTACTCTGCATAGAGCCAAGAATTTCAAGAGTCTGCCCACATGGAATGGAATCGAGTCCTATAAGGACATGCGCTTTCCTGAATTATACAAGATCAGTTTTCGAGATAACGTCGGATTGCCTTGCAAGTGCTACATGGAAGTTCCCTGAGAATGGAGCGGCAACGCTAATGAACATACAGAACTTCCAGCCATAGGACATGGCCAATGGCGGTGAGATACCATGCATGTTAAAGATCTCGCGAATATTGTGCATTTAGGTATCATTAGTGGATATTTTTTGTTTGCTTCATATTCCATTGTAGCTTAAGCAACAGAGTGACAGTAGCTTTGCAAAGACAGTTTGGCGCCAAAATAATGTTTTAAGGCAGAGGTACTGGCCAAGGTCTATACAGAGATACACTGTATCTCTATAGACCTTGGTACTGGCCTTATAAAAGTTCGTTTCAGTTCTTCAACAATTTTCCAAATCTGCATACTTACGCGCTGCATGTGTCAATGAAACCCTAAATTGCATTTCTTTTTTTTTATTAATCCGAAATGGAAAAAGGAACAGAAAATGCAAGTTGCTTTTGAATATACCACCTAATTTGAAGTAGATTCACGCCAGCTAAATAATTGAATAATTACTGATATCGCAAATCTAACTACCATGCCAGTACTAAGATTGTAGCAAGGCTGGTATTTTCAAGTTTGGACGAGAAAGCTTCTAACCAGTTAATGTGCCGAGGGAGAAAAAGAAAACTGAACTTCGCTGAATGACCCACCTGTTAACTTCACGATCCTAGTTAACAATAGCGCTCCCCACCCCTTTCCCAAACATAATGGGTTTAGGGCTAGGATTTTTTTATGACATTCCCGTGGTGTTTATTTTGGTTTTTAAGAAGTAGTTTTAGATTAAAAATCATCGATTGGCTAGTTGAGAATACAGAATGCCTTTACCAAGTTCTGAAAGTTTTGCTATTTCCATTTCTGATGTTATATTCAGTATTGTGGACGCGCGGTACATTGAATTCACCCAAATTTGGGGACAAACAGATAAGAGACATCGTTACATTTGGTTCACATGTAGCACTTGACATAGTCATCAAGAATATTATTTTGTCTGTATTTGATAGTGTGGTTGTAATGGAGTAACCATTCGTTTGCCTATATTTTCGTCTCAGATTCGGTACTGAGACTGAATTAAAGTATATTTACGACCAGTAGTATTGGACGGCCATTCAATTTACAAGTTTTTGTTCGGGCTATATTGGTAAATTATTCTTTATCGTTGCATTGGAAAAAAGGAGAGTCAGGTAACTTAGAGAACAACAATTTACCTCCCTTTGCGAAAAAAATTTTAGAACATTTTCCTTAATGACCCACCAGGTCAGAATGTAACACTATGGGTGATAGGGTAACTGCTCAAGGCTGTCTGGATAACTGTTGACAGCAATAATTTTTTTGAATTATTTTCGCAAAATGCATTGGTAGTTGTGCTCTGGTTTCTGAAGTTTGAAGAACACTGAAAGCTTCGACTACTTGCCGACGTGTGAAGTGCTTAAATGCGACGAAAGAAAAAATTGCTTCATGATGAAAAGAATGCTTAATCTCACTGTCGTCAATAAAGTTGTTTCGTGCGTTGAAACTTTGAAGAACTGGCTTTTGAATTGTAAATTTAGCCGGGATAGCTGCGTTCGCTTTGTGAACTCGTGTGACATTTTGACACCTGGTCCTTGAGGTAAGCTATTTTGATACTACCTGGTTGATTCCAGGTTCGCCCTTTCGAAAGAATGAGTAATTCATATACTGCGGCATTTTAAGTTAACCAGTCGCTTCGCTAATTTGAAAATAGCTGTAAAAGCTATGGCACGTTGGCCGCTCTGATTGTTTACGTGAATTTCAGGAATAATACCATTATCGTTCGATGACGGTTGTCAATAAAGACTCCCTGTACTGTGTGGGAAAGAATCTTATTTTCCGTAAACCAAGATCTTTAATTAGTTATGCGAGGAGCCCAAAAGTAAACTTAAAAATGCCTGACATGTTTATGAAATATTTCTCGAGTAAATAATGGAACAATCATTATTTTTATTTTATTTAAAATCAAAGCAATTATTTCCTTGTGCGCAATCTTAGATAAAATGAAGCTGAGATTAATCATGGATACGATAGGGATTTGTTGAAAGAGCAATTACGATATCTAGACTTTATATTAATAAAAATAATTTTGAGCAAAACTAGTGTAAAATCATTTTATTTTTCAATTTTTTACATCTTGGCAACTCTGTTTAAAAAAATTGCTATTTCCATGCCCCTGACCCTTGGTCATATATATAATGTTTTGGCGCCAATAGTCATTAAAGGACATTTGTTTAAGGTTCACATTACTGAATGGTGGTTACTGAATGGTGTGTTAGCTCAATAGGTTTTGCCTCGCATTCACAGTGGTGTGGCAACACGACTTGATTGTTCCTCTGAACTATGGTTCGGGTAGCCCTTAGGCCTACCTGTTGAGTTATCAGCGGTCATTGCCTCCTTCTCCCTGGTCTTAGCCAAGATCTAAAGTCTTTAGATCTTGGTCTTAGCTTGGGTGGAGAGGTTCTTGTGCGCAGATCATAAATGTATATGTTCGGTCTCTAGGACATTGTGCACCAGTGCAATAGTTTGTACCTTATCTCTACCGCTCATAAGTAACCTTTAAGTAACCTTTAAACTATTGACGTCACTCATCAGAGACTGTTTACATATACGAAGTTTCTCGGTCAATGTTGACCAAGAACTTTTATAGCATTTTGATTATGCGAATAAATTACGGGTAAACAACAAAACACTCATAACTTTGTTGCAGTGGTGATATATAATTTTAAATATCAACGTTCACTAAAATTTACGTTGCCAAACGTAAGGTAACTTTCATGCTTGCGACACGATTAAAAACCAAGAAATTTCAGTTGTATGTTGACGTTATACATTATTTTATATGTTTTCATATGAGAACCTTAAGGTATTGATTCAACTTTTTTTTAAGTTTGGTTTTAGAATAAATTAATGAAATATATTGATATAATTACTTACAGTATAGTTTCACATAGCGAATGATGACTCAGGTTCTCATATGACGTGACTTACGTGGCATTTCCTGTCCAACTGATTCATTTCTTAATGCCCAGTAGGTCGGTAGAATTTTAACATTGTCACGTCAGTATAGTTATTTTAAAACTGTTTGATGTAAAAAAAATAGTATTAACGTTGCATTGACAATGTTCCTCTGCTTTCTATTGATCTACAATAAATCGTTGTCGATAATCGATTATTCTTTTCGGCTTTGTCGGTATTCTAGGTGTGTAGTCTTGGGCCAGACTAAAAAATTAACTAAAAATCGATCTCCTGTGGGCACGTGCGCACTGGCAACAGCAGCATGTTTTACTTCTGTGTTAGAACAGTAAATTGGAGGGGACATTACTTGATGACAGGATTTCAAGATATCGACAGACCTTAATTTAGTGACTGGCTTGTAACCACAAGCACATCTAACAGAGACCACAACATGTTTCATAAATGCAGCGTGTAAGGCGAGTTTCTGCAAATAGTTGTAGTGATGAAAAATTTCAATCCTAGTAGCAAATCTTCTATTCACATAAGCATTTTAAGGATTAGATGTAAGATGGAGTTGAAAACTTCGTCCACATCGCGTATACGATGCAGTATCATATCTTCAAACGGAAAATCGCGTCATTAGCAGGCATTATGTAATTCACGGATGAGAATTACAGTACAGTATCCCTGAAATTTTACAAAGTAGAATGCTGTAAAATAGTTTTTATTTGTCCCGTTATGTTGAAAAATTGTGTAGAATGTTCCTACATTACTAAATTTCTTTTGTGAAGGGGTTGGCGAGCTAGTTTTTATTGTTATTACTTTAGTTTTTGCTTTTGAAATTTTGCACCCTTAAGGATTTGCACCCAAGGCAACCGCCCCTGTGGCTACACCCACGATATCATTATTATTATAACAGTTTAACCAGACCACTGAGCTGACTATCAGCTCTCATAGGGCTGGCCCGAAGGATTTGGATGAAATGCCAGGTCCAGGCTATAGGCCTAGCACTGGGACCAAATAAGTCATTCGGTATGATGATGAATGAATGAAATGAAATTAAAAACTGCACAAAGGTATACGCTCTCATACTTGAACACACTCACACAACAAATACATTTTATACTCATGTTTCCATATATACTCACTAAAAAGGCATATTAAAATTCAGAATAAGTTAAGTATCATTTTAAAATTTAGTTGTTTTAGAATTCATTAGACAGCATAAGGTGTTCGTATTTTTATTATTTACTTATTTTTGTATTTTATTAATTAAATCACAACTCCTCATGAACATTAAAATTGGTATTACTGAAAATGTAGATTCTGACAAAATTTCCTCCATTGATCGATTTCCAAAGTTTGATTATCGCTGCAGGTTATGTTTTGGACATTCACACAATACACGCTTGACTGTTATCAACACTTTGCAATCTGGGCATTCGGGAGGAGGGCCACTTGGACTGTTCATTAAGTGTCCATGTGAAACGAGCTTGGCCTATTCGAAGACTCGTCAGAATTTGTGTGTGTGTGTGTGTGTCTGATATGATGAACTCCATTGTCCAACATTGGATTTTATCTGTTTTAATTTATTAATTTCAGGTTCTTCATTCCATATATTTTGCCATTCACTTATAATGATTGTTTTTGTATATCTTATATAGTCACTAATAGGGATGTTTACATTAGTTCTTGTCATGTGAACAGCTTCTATAGCTGCTTTATCAGCCTCTTCATTTCCTTTAATTCCTACATGAGCAGGGATCCAACATATTTCTATATTTTTTCCATTATTATACAATTTATGGAGTGAGAAATTAATTTGTTGTACAATATTATTTTTTGGGTTGTAGCTTTCAATGGCTTCTATAGCGCTTCTGCAGTCGCTATAAATCACAGAATTAGTAAATGAAGCTTCTTTAATAATTTTTATCGGTGATGCTATTGCATATAACTCAGCTGTCAATACTGAATCATTATCTGGTAGAGAGAACTGATACATTTTGTCTTGGAATACTGCAGTATATGCCACGCTGGAGTGTGACTTTGATCCATCTGTGTATATTGCGTAATGCGGACCTTTTCGGATTATATGTTCTACTGTATGTTGTCTGTGGTGTTCTGGGGTATATGAATAACTTTTTGATAAATATTTTAAGTGTGTACAAATTCTCATATTATTCATTGTCCAGGGAGGAGGTAATTTTACTATTTATATTCAACAACTCAAACAATCTTCTAGCTCTAATTGGGAAAGGAGGTGGATGATTATTTATGAGAGAGGTAGCTCACCACATTCAACTTGTAAAGATGACGTTGATGATAATCTAAAGGCTCCTTAACATTCTAAGGCCTTTGTTATGAACTGGGTCTGTTTTCAGCGTTGCGTCTGATGCCGAGCCATATATTTCACTTCCATAATCAGTGATAGACAACACTGTCGCTTTATACAGTAAAGTAAGGGTATGTCTATCAGCTCCCCAAGTAGTGTTTGATACCTTTTTAATTAGATTTAATGCTATTTTACATGTAGATTTCACGTATGTTATGTGGGCTTTCCAGTTCAAGTGAGTATCAAACACTAATCCCAAAAATTTTACTGTTTGTCCAATTGGTGTACTATGGCTTCTGTTTTTTAAGTTTATTTCTACACTTTTTTCCACTTTTTTTTTTAAACATTACTGCTTTAGTCTTTTGTGTGGATAAATTTAAAGCCTACAGGTGAGGCCAATTCATCCATTTTTATTATGCTTTTATTAATGATTCATTTTTCATCTTTTATTCAAGATGCTGAATAATATATGGCAAAATCATCCATATACAAGTTACTTTTAATTCCAATAGGTAGATTTTTATTGATATCATTTATTGCTAAAGTAAACAGTGTGCCACTAAGAACGCTTCCTTGTGGAACACCATTTTCAAGTGGAAATGTACTTAGCAATACATCATCGATTCTCACTTGAAAAGTGCAATTTGTCAGAAAGTTTTGGATAAACGTAGGTAAATGTCCACGGATGCTGTTTTTATGCAACGTTTTTAATATTGCTTATCTCCATGTAGTATCATATGCCTTTTCAATGTCAAAAAATATGGCTATAGTAATTTGTTTTCGTTCAGGTCATCTTCATATATGATCTTCTAAGTTGGGTAGAGAATCCAATGTAGATCTGTTACATTGTGACCCGAATTGAGTGGGAGTCAAAATTTTATTTTCTCGAATGTGCCATGTTAGTCGAGCATTTACCATTTTCTCTAGTAATTTGCATAAACAACTTGTTAAAGATATTGGACTTTAATTGTTTACATTACTGGGATCCTTTCCATGCCATTCATCAGGAAATAAATTTCGAAGGCGTAAGTGATGGTAAAACTGTAATAAGTATGACTTTGCCAAAGGTGTAAAATGGCAGACATTTCAAAACAAATATTGTCACCTCCAGGGGCCGATGTATTGCTGTTCTACAGAGCAGATTCCAAGTCTTCCATATTAAATTTTCCATTATAATATACTGTATATCTTCCATTGTTTCAAAATTTACTGTTAATAATTCTATATTGTTTTTCTTTGTGCAGAATTGTTCATTTAAATTTTTATTACTGCTTACTTTTGCTAAGTTTTACCCTATTACATTACTTATTTCTTTTAGATCACGTATTCTTTTCCTGTCTTTTGATATGGCATGTCTAGGTGGTTTAACATGGGTACCATTTATCTTTCTGAATTTTTCCCATATTTTTTGTATGGGAGTATTATTAGAGAGATCTGATACATATCTCCACCATGATATGATTCTTCATTGAATTATTTTTTTTTTTTATTTTGCAGATGTTTTGTTATATAGAGGTTTTAATGTATCAATTTCTAATGATAATAGAGAAAGTTTTTGTACATTTTTTCTGATGTTGGTAGTTTTATTTATTTTACTGTGCTTTATACTCAAATGATCTAATTGTCCTCCAATTTGGTGTTTTATTTTTATTAATTCTGTTAGTTTTCCAGACCACCGTGGGACTTCGTGTTTTGTTGGATGAGATTTTGATTTTGGTATTGCTTTATCAGCATTATTTTTAATGAAATCAACAAGAAATCTATTTGTTTCATTATGATCTTGTACATACTCAAATGGTGGGATATTCCTAGTGTGGAATTCACTTAGTGCCCAATCTGCTTTATAAATGTTATATTGAGGGACATGCTTTGTGGGATTATTTTTTAATAATGAAATTAATATTGGGAAATGATCACTGGTGTGCAAGTCATCAACTGTATTCCAATCCAATCTGTCTGCTATGCTTGTTGTACATAAAGTTAAGTCTATTGAAGAAAATGTTCCATGTGTTTTTGAAAAATATGTGTTGATTTCATTATTTATATAACACATGCCGTTTGAATCTATGAATTCTTCTATTTTACTTCCTACTTTATTTGAGTTTGTACAATTACAATACACCCACAGTAACCCACTGACTGACTACAGCTGTTACTGTAAGCCACCGTAATGCCAGAGTCACTCATTGACGATTCGTAATGGCTGGGTTTGGTGATCATTCGGCATCAGTTGTGGGCCTTGGGCCAAAAAAAAAAAAAAAAAAAAAGTCAGCTGATTACGGCACCACGACGTCATATGCAATGAACCATTACGACAGCATTGCGCACTTCGAGATGAGATTGCGTACATACGCATGTTGCCGATGAATTATTCCATGCCCACATTTGATGGTTGCGACAGGACAGCGACGTTCGTGAAGGCATGACGATTTAATTGTGATGTAGTAACGTCACACGCCAACATACGAAATGGCATTGTAACTGTGTCGTGAACATGGATGCCACCATATATAAGTGCCAGGTAAATTCAGCACCCATCATTCTCGTTCCAGTCGCAGACAGAGCAAGAACATGGAGGACATGGTTTTGCTGAACCTCGTACCTGAGAACCTACATGATCCTGAATTAGTAGAATGCATTTTGGATTATTACGATGCCATGTTGCAGTTAAGAATTAAGTGCTTGGAGGAACGAAAATGCAAGATGCAAAGAAAACCAAGAAGATGCTGGGTCTGGCCCTACTTACAAAGAAGACAGGAGAAAGAATACTATGATAATTTGATGAAAGAATTGGCAACTGAAACTCCAGGACTGTACCGGAATTTTACTAGGATTACGGAGGAGTTTTTCAATGAAAGTGTGGAACGGGTCATGCCCTACGTAAAGAAAACCCTCACGTTCTAGAGAAAACCCATTTAGCCAGGCTTGCATGTTGCAATTACCCTACGTTTCCTTGCAACTGGGGAATCCTACAAGAGCCTGTGTTACCAATTCTGAGTAGCTCCCAACACGAGCAGCAGTATTGTGCCAGAGACTTGTAGGGCCACTGTGGCTGCCTATGGAGATGAGGTCATGCAGGTACCCAGCACCCCAGAGCAATGGAAGGAGGTAGCCCATGGGTTTGAGCAATGATGGAATTTCACACACACCCTTGGAGCAATAAATGGAAACTCATCCGCATCCGGAACCCAGCCCATGCAAAAACTCATAATTTTAATTATAAGAAGTCCTACTCAGTAATTCTACTAGGAGTTGCTGACGCTGAGTACAAGTTCCTGTGCGTGGATGTAGGTGCTATAGGGTCCGAGTCTGATAGTGGTGTCTTTGCCAAGACACAGCTCGACAAAATGCTTGATCGACATGAAGCCAACCTGCCTGCCTCTGAAAGATTGCCAAACGAAACTGAAGATAAATCCCCAGTCGACTATTTCTTCATTGGAGAAGGCGCCTTCACTCTTAAGAAGTATATGATGAAACCATACCCTGCACGAAGTGTGACAATACCTGAATGCATCTACAGTTATCAACTAAGCATGGCAAGACGTACAGTGGAGAATTCCTTTGGGATCCTTCCAAGCAGGTAGATATTGTTCTCAGTTATTACTGTCTTTATCTGATGTGCTTGTTTAAATACGTATTTGATATGAAATACCTTTTGTATACCATCTTTTTTTTATTAAGAAATACGTACTTAATATGAAATACGTTTTGTATACCATCTAATAACGAAATCAATATTTTCCATTTGTCTCCCACAGATTCAGAGTGTTTCACACCCCCGTGCAACTTCGTCATGATCGTACCGAGTCCGTGGGTGTTGGCCGCTTGTATGTTGCACAACTTGATTTGGACAAGAAATACTCATGCCAGGAGTGAGGGAGAACAAGAGGACTCGGTGACACGTGAGGTCCTACCTGGTAACTGGAGGTCTGAACAAAGCTTACCAAGCCTGACTCCCCCAAACCGGCAGACAGCAACCATGACTGGGCAGGAATCAGTGATGTAAGAAAACAATAGAAAAGGCCTTTTCATACTTCAGAAAATCATGTTGAAAAACTTTGTAAATTTCCTAAAAGTTAAAATTCAAAATTATTTATATTATTACCAAATATATTTTCTTTTAAGTTGTATTCAGTGTCGTAAGTGAAATTCTCGAAGTATATCAAGAATACTGAAAATCTTGAATGCAATATATATTTTACTCAAAATGGAAAATGCCTTTTCACTTCATATACTTCAGAACATTCTAATAAATTGTATTTGATTGGGAGTCTACTCACTGACTTATCTGTATAAAAGAAATTCATGTTTAAAAATTATGTAAAATTCCTGAATAAAAGTTAAGATTCAAAAATATTTGTAATTTATAGAATATATTTTCTTTTATGTTGTATTCTGTGTCATATTTATCTATGCACATTACTTTTTACAAGTTTTAAGTTTTATTTTTTCTTTATCTGAACTTAAGAAAATATACCCTCATTCATATCCAGTTTAATATAATTGATTTGCACATTATTAGTTACAAGTTTTAACTTTCATTTTTTCTTTATCTGAACTTATGAAAATATCAACCCTCATTCATCTCAAGTTTAATAACCTTGAAAATACTGGGGATAGTTTGTAGGTAAGGAAATTGTTAACCAAAAATTACTGTGTTCAACATTTCAAGAAAAAGTATTGTTATAGAAATAAGTTATTACTGCTTTTAGGAAAATTTAGTACATACACAATATAAACATTTTACACAGTTTATTATTATATTATAAAAATATACATATATAAATTTATAGTAGTAGAAGAATTTACAGTATCATATAGAAAAGGGACAAAAAGAATTTACTGTAGCCTTATTAGAGAACAGTTACAAGAAGAACTTTTTTTCTTCTTAGTATGGACAATAACAAAAAGGAAAAAAAGGGTACCAAAATCCACTTTCAGGTTGAGGAGTACTAGGAGCTGTCGTTGTAGGGATACTTTAAGTAGGAAGCATTGTCGAAACGGGACTTTCAGTAGAGGGAAATATATTCTCTAGGAAACTGCCACTGGCGCCCACCACCAGGAACACTGCCTGACCGAGGAGACATCCGTTGACTCTGAAGCACAGCTATTTGCTGCGCCATCAGCTGGTGAAGTTGGTCCGGTTGTGCTGGAGATTGAGGGGCGAAGGATCTTGAAGGTGCAGGAGGCTGAGGCGCAAAGGATGTTGAAGGAGCAGGAGGCTGAGGCACGAAAGATGTTGAAGGAGCAGGAGGCTGAGGCGTGAAGGATGTTGAAGGTGCAGGCTGAGGTACGAAAGATGTGGTTGACGACGTATCTTGGTCCATTTCCCAAAACGAATATCTGGTGCTTGGGAAAAGGTCGAAGCTCGCTTTCAGTCTCCCTTCTTTCGTCGCCTTCTGTAGTCTCTGCATAAAAAACCCGATCTCCGTTTGCGGGTAGGTGTAGAAGAACAGGTCAATCCCATGCAATCCTTGTTGTATCTGATCCATAAGTGCCTTCTTGGCCACTTCGGCGTTTTCAAACACCTAAAAAAATAGAAAAAATATTAGTCAGTGCACAGAAGTAATATATACTGCATATATTTCATTGCAGAAATGAAAGCCAGGAAAAAATCAGACAATAAAAAATATCTATATAGTTAATGTTATGAAAACCGAATACTTTATAAATGTTAATCAACATGTTTGTTGTATGTTTCAAGATAGGAAATAATGAAATTTTAACCTTCTCTAGGAGAGAGTCTCCTAACGTTCGGGATCAAACTTCTTTCTCTTAGACCTCCTTTCCTCGATGGCGAGGATGATGCTCACCTCGTCATCATCCCCACCAGTAGCATCAACTTCGTTAGGGGCATTAGGAAGGGCAACAGCGGACTGTAGGAAAAAAAAATGGAAATGTATTAATAATTTTGGAAGCAGCATATATGAAACATGAAAACTTTTGTATTATGATATTTAATAAATAGGAAAAAACATAACATATGGAACCAGTACAGGGCAGAACAATTACCTCTTTCAATCCAAGGTCTTCGGCTTCTTCTGACAGACAATGTGTTTCCCAAAGAAGCTAAGCATCCTCAAGATCCACCTTTCTCTGTCCTTCAGGTCCCTCACTGCTGCCCGGCCGCTCTTGGTCCTGGTCAACCACCCATACCTAGTTCTGATCGACTTTAACCACGTGCTCAGCTGCGCTCCTGTCAAAGGCAGGTCGAGGGACTTGGCCTTTTCTGCCAGGAGTCACGTCTTCTTAGCTACCTCCTTGAATTCACGAGGCCCCTGTCATACAGAAAGGGGTGCTGCTGCAGCCGTTCCCCCAACACCCTCTCTTGGTCGTCTGGTAGGAACTCACAAGGAGTTTTCTTCCGACATTGCTCCCCAGGCCCCTCACCGACCCTCTCTGCATCCGTCGTCGACTCCTCATCGTCGCCAAGGACTTCCACCTTGGACTGGACCTCGGCCTCATCCCCGAGTTCCATGGTCAAGGGTTCCTCCTCGAGGTCAGTTGAGGCCAGTGATGTCGACGGAGACGATTCTTCGGCGGCTTGCTGAAGGGCCTGCAGATGAGGGTCATCAGCAGAAGAGGGTGACAAAGAGCCTTGGCGTTGGACGGCTGCTGCAGAGGTACTAGGGGAGACGTCCTTGTATGGCACAACCTTCTTCCTAATAACCTTGACAACGTTTTGCGACATTGTGATGATCCAACAAAGGGCGCAGCAAGGATAGCAGCAGAGGTCATGTACAGGTCGCAGGTGAGAGACTGTTGACCTGAGAGTCTGGGATGCTGTCTTTTAAGGCTGCCAACGCACATGACACAATCTGACTACTGTGCACATTGTGGGGTTGCTAAGTACATGGCGTACATTGTACTGGATGCCACATGTCGATATTGCTAGTTATGTCTGGTGCAATCCAATGGCGATGCCATTGCGTCAGTTGGGACGCCATTACGACACTATTGCGCCTTGCGGCATGACATATGACTTTTGACAGTTGTTGTGACTCGACTGCATAGGTGCTGCCTTGCACATCCGCCATCACTTGGCAGACGTCGTCAAACTCTGCGAATGATGCTGGTTGATGGTGACTTGGTCGTAGTTAGATCGTAATGGCGTCGTAATGAGCAAATTTTCGGCTGTTACGACGTGCGCAGTCTTGAATAGCCAATGTGTGACTCAGGCATAAACTTTGCTTCTGAATTCGGGCATAACCGGAATTCGTATTTAGTGTCTCTTTGTCTAAAACAGGACCCAGTAGTCATTGGTTGCTGGGTATGAGTTTAGATCAGTAGCAAGTAGATACTGATTAATGGTTTTACATAATCAAAGTATTGAATCTTTATTTAGGAGAGACTAAAATTTTTTAGTGTGTGTGTGTGTGTGTGTGTGTGTTGTTTGTAAAGTTCGTTATTATTGTTGCACCAAATCAACAAAACAATTTATGTAGCGATGTACCACAGGGAAAAATGAAACTGTATAAATCCTGATTGGTTTTACCTTTAGTTGTCTAAGAAATCTTCAAGAGGAATGATATATAGTGGTAGAATTTTATAGTATACATGATAGAGTGACAGCACAAGCGAACCTAGAGACATTTGGAAATATTTTCACAACTAGTGAGTAGAAAGAAACTGGAGAAGCGGTGAGCGTCTGAGATCAGTGCTCCATTTACAAATCTTGTTTATGTTGTTGGCTTCAGGCATTTTCTTTAGGGTCAGGTGGATTACCTTCCTTAAAGTCTACCTTTTACATATTTCTTTTGAAACAAATGGATCGAGTTTATGCATTTATTTTATATGGTCAACGCGTGTGTTTTGTCTGTTTTTCGTGTTTTGGCATTCATGACATTTATTAGGATTTGCACAGTTCAACAGATGGTAGCCTGCAGTTTGGGCAGTGTATGCCTGTCTCCTAAAACTGTTATGTCAATAAACTGTATTGTTGTCAAGACTTTCGAACACCTCCTTCTCAGTGTTAACGTCTTTTCTTTTAACGTAAGCACTGAGGAGGAACACCGTACAGGTGTTCGAAAGTCGTTGTTTAAGGTTTTTTGGTTTTAAGAGTATACAATGCATTGATAAAATTGTGGATTTTAACGAACAACATTTTAATCACAACATCGAGAATCTCTTAGCCCAGCTTACATAGTCCATGGGTATGCATAATATCAATTCCAGCCTCGGCTTAGGCTGGGATAAATAAAAGATAACGTCACAGTCTTAGCTGTGGCTGGAACTTGAGATCGAAGACTGATGAATCTTCACGTTCAAGGCTAAAGTTGACTGTGGCTGAGGAATGGAAACTTGACTTCTTATTTCCTTTACTCCTTCCCAGGGTTCACGATGGCTTACACTCTGTTGGATGTATGGTTAGGAAAATATCTCCCTTCTATAGCTGATTCCTTTCTGGGGCTCTTTCCTGAGTATAAGTCGTTCCCTTCTACAAGAGGGAAATAACTGCATTTCCAATGCAGAACAAGGGGAGCGACGTTCCTTTCCCTTCTCTACGACATTATTCGTCTCGAACCTTCTGGATAATACATACGTATCTACGCATTTGTTTACACGATCAACCTCGAGGGGCAATTATTCTTACCTCTTAATAAAATGAAATCCAAATCTTTATTTTATTAAATAGGTACTGAAGATGCCATTTCAACTGATGACGGATTTGTATCATTACACTTGGCTGATATTCATGTTCTAAACAAAAGCCCTGATATTCATATTCTTAAAAGAGCTTTTTTTATATAATTGTTAATTATGTAATATTTCTTTCCAACTTATAATTAGATTAAACTCTGTTTTTAGCCCCTGTGTGATTGATGATTGATTTGGCCAGCGGGAACATTTGTGCGTTTTGTTACTCCATACACATACGATAACGTTGGTGAGGTCAATCAAAACCTTTTATCAGGTTTTGATTAACTTTGAGTATTCTTAACGTTTTAAAAATGACTGTTGGTGACTGACTGACTACAAGGCAACAAAGAACATAGTAATGATACCACCTCTGGCGACTGTAAGTCCATAAGAAGCGTTAATGAATATACAGTAGGTTGATGGAGGCAAAGGCCAACAAAAACAGTAGAAAAGGAATAAGGTTCTGATCACCCGAAAAATATTGAAAGTTCGAGAAAACTATAAACCCAGCCACACTTGGCACATGAAAGGGCCCCGAAAGGAAGGGCTGATAGAGCGTCTCCAAAAATAAACACGGAAGATGAAGCCGAAGCCGTTCCTTGATAGTTTTTGTCTATTACGAGAATTATTTATAGAAGTTTTGCTATTATTTAAATGTATTGCATTTGACGTACTTTTGCGAATATTCGAGCAAGGGTGAGTTTTCATTCTTCATAGTCCCGGTAAATTTTTTAACCTCTTGTACGTGGGTGGGCAGAGCTTGGGAGCTTTATGTCACTAGGTATTTCTACCGTAGAAAACGATTTTGATGTCTGCCTCCGATGAAACAATTCCATGAACGCATATGACCGTAGAGATCAGGGGTCATGACCTCATGATTTTTTTTAATTCCACCACAAGCATTTTAAAATAATCCCCGTGTGTTGTGTGTTATCTTTATTATGATGTAGGTTGTGGGCATATGAAGATCATTGATGAAACTTGCATACTATAATTGGCTATCACGGAATTTTATCGTATTTTTATTATAATAGTAAATACATTACAATTTTTTTGTTACCAGTAACTCCCATGTACAATGTACTGTATTTGGTAGAAAAAAAAAAACAGTGATTAGGCAATGATTGATGGGTACGTTCCCGGCAATAGTAAGTAGTATAGAATTAGTTTTATTTGTTTTTTGTAGTTATATAGAAATAATTTATTTGATAAAAGAGTAATAGTTATGAAACATCAGTATTTGTTGCACTGTACTTTGGTCACCGCTCACCGACAAAGGCTTCTGTTACAAATTTATGCTAATGAAACGCAACTCAAAAAGTTTGTAGGGCTTGCAAGCGCGCTGAAACGTGAATTTACTAGTGAGTTGGTATGGCGTCTGCTGGAAAGTTGACGGAAAACGGTGAAGGTTTGTTGGCCTGTGATTCTCGTGTAATTTATGAATCTTGTAAATAATGTCAATTGGAAGTCTAGGATTTCTTGAAGCAAACGTATAAGTAGTTAGAAGTACGTGCGTAGTTTCATTTTGGACTTAGGAGGTGTGGCACCTCCGTGGATAATTTTGTCATTCGATTCATGAATGGCACTGGCTGGTGCCAGTTACTAGTTAGATTTCATAATAGTAAATATTTGCCGGAGGTTGGTTGAGCAAGTACGACAGCATTAACTTTGTCATACTGTAGTTAAGCAATTTAGGGATCAAGGAAAATACGGTATTCGATGGAATGTCGCAAATAGGTCTAGCTTGTACAGTATAGGTTACTAAGTCAAATTGGTCAGCGCCGACCTCTAATAGGCCACCTTGAGTTAGCGTATGAGTCAGCGTGATTACCTAGACACCTGGCTTTTCATTCTCCTAATTACGGATGTAAACTGGTATCTGGGTTAATGGTACTTTCAAGGCAACTGGTTACAGGAATTGTCAGTTGTAACTGTGGGTTGTAGCCTAGGCTGTTATACATTGAATTACTGTGTGCTAGCGTTTTTGCTGCCTGCCGTAGTATATTTGCTTAGGCTTGAATTACCATAGATTGAAAAGAGCCTCTGCTAATAGCGTTGCATCATTTGATTGGAGTTGAATTAGTTGTGAATTCGTGGTTTGTGAAAGCAACAGGCTAATGTAAGTAGAGTAAGTGGCCAGAATGTTGCTGGTTTATCCAACTAGTTTCACTGTTTTGCTTTTAGACCAGCTCAAGTCAAGTAGACATTGTGACACTACTCTGATAGACTGTTATCGTATCATTTCTCCAAACTGGTGATTCAAATCTTTTAGGGTTAGCCTAGCATTCAAATTTGGTGGTTAGTTGGAATACCATAAAAGTTTTTAGTTTGTAGGCTAGCCGTCACCTAGGTCTAACCTCTATTTATTAACTTAGGCTGGAATAAATTTTACTTCTTAGGTTGTCATATTAAAAGTTAATTTTTATGACACATAATTTACTGAGGGCTCATTTTTATGACACCTATCTAATTTACTGAGGGCTTTGCTTTATTGCATTAAGATAACAGATTATCATTTTAACCTATAGGCCTGATGTACCAGACTAGCAGAACAAGGGTCTTCCGAGCCCTAATCATTTAGGCTGTATCCTGTCATTTACTGCTGAGATTTATATCGTTGTAGCCATAAGTTTCATAGTCTTCAATTTACTTTTCATATGTTGTGGGATTGTTCCTCTTAGTATATGAATGATCTGTGTCATATATATTGTTTTGTTTATTTTATTGCCATCTGTGTGTGTATGGAAAATCCATTTAATGATTTTATGACATGTATGTCTTATTAAAGTTGTTTGCAAAATGATTTTTAAGAATTGTGAACTGCTTGATTTTTTGTTTACTAAATAGAAGTTGCTCCATTATGGAGGGATTTATCAAGACCCTAAATAGCTTTGAGTATAGCACTCTGTACTGTACAAGGGAAATAAAAGTTTTTAATGGTAAGATGTCAGGTTAAGAATGGCTCATCATCCACACCAAAGTAAACTGTTATCCAGTTACAGTATTTTTGAGAGATACTCTTATGCTCATCTTAGTTCCTGGAGTAATAGGTTGTGAAGTTTTATTTATGCTGTGAGGTCAAGGAAGACAGAGCGGGGTACTGACTGATTTTTGCCTGGGTATAAGGTATACATAGCAGCATGCGGACGGAAACATGGTGCCCGACCAAAGGTCTCTGTGACCCGCACGCTGAGTGAGAGCAATTTGTGTTTGTTAACAGCCAATCAAATAACAATAACAAGAGACATAATGTACATACAGTGATAAAATATATATTGGCGAAAAGGCCAGGTAATTCTACATACAAATATATACTAGATGCGATACATGATCGCAATTAATGGGTAAAGAAGACGTCTTTACAAGTACTCCCTGCCCAAGACAAATATTATGAAATAATGATTAGAAGATCTGTTGAGTGTTAATCACGGTACCTTCTTGGGAGCAGGAGCCGACCCCAAGTTCTTGATATCTGCGGTTGTGGGACGGTTTCGACTGCTGAGTCATCCGGCAGTTTTGCAGGGTGAATGACATCCTTAGTGTGGCCCTTGGGACGTTCGTGGCCTCGTTTCGGGATGCCGATCTCTTCATCTGAGGTCTTGTTTTGTGGAGGAATTCTGGGACGTCTGCTGGTTTCCTTCTGGGTTCCGCTGTCCATTAGGAAGGCTGGTTTTAACCTATCGATAGATATCCAGTCTTCCTGCCCATGGATGTTGACGAGGTAAGCCTTGGATGTTTTACTGACGACTCTGTATGGTCTGGTCAAGGGTGGGCGGTGGGCATCATTCCTCATGAAGGCGTGTGTGCAGGTTTTCAGGCCTTCTGGGCTGAAGTTATGGGTCCTGTCAGCGAAAGTCTTCTGGCATGGCGCAAACTTCTTTGCAATTTCTCTTAGTCTTGGGAGGGGTGTATCTGGGTCGTCTGGCTCCGTGGGGAAGAATTCTCCAGGTACGGCCAATGCTTCGCCGTAGACTTTTTCTGAGGCAGATTCTTTGCTGTTTGCCCTTGGTGCTGTGCGGAGACCCAGCAGGACCCAGGGCGGCTGCACCTTCCAATTCTCGTCAGTACAACGTGCCATCAGAGCTGCTGTCAATGAACGGTGGGTCCTTTCCACTATACCGTTGGCCGCAGGGTTGTATGCTGTCGTACTGTGGGGTGCTGTTCCCATCAGGCGTGTCAGGGAGACCCAGAGTTCTGACAAGAATGCCGGGCCTGTCTGTAGTTATATCGTCCGGCACACCGAAATGGTTTATCCAACTTGATAGTAGGGCTTCTGCACAGGCGCATGATGCTTCTACCATTGGGGTTGCTTTCGGCCATCTTGTGGAACAGTCTATGACTGTCAGGAGGTATCTGGTGCCCCTGATTGCGGCAGAGGTCCTACGACGTCTACGTGGATGTGCCCGAAACGCCGTCATGGTTGAGGGAAGTCTCCGATGCCTGATTCCTTGTTTCTTGTGATCTTACTTGTCTGGCACAGTATGCAGTTCTTTGCCCATTCTCGTACGTCCTTCCTGATCCCATGCCACACGAATTTCTCTGTCATCAGGCGTGTTGTTATTCGTCCTGATGGATGGGACAGCCCATGGATGATGTCGAATGCCTGCTTTCTTTTTGACGTGGGTATCGGGCATGGGCGGCCTGTGCTGGTATCACAGGGAAGTGTCGATCCAGATTCACCTATTGGCATGTCTTCCCACTTCAGTGCGGTAAGTTCTGTGCAGTAAGCTGCCGTTTCTGGGTCTGTGGCCTGTTCCTTCACCAGGTCTTCGTAGTCAATGGCCAGGTGGACTGAATTTATTTCAATCCTTGATAGGGCATCGGCTATTGGGTTCGTCTTGCCGGGGACGTAACTGATGGTGCATCCGAATTTGTAGATAGCGGCCAGGTGCCGTTGCTGTCTTGCCGACCATGCATCTCCTGCCTTCGTGAACGAATGTACCAGCAGCTTGTGGTCTGTCATGATGGTGAATGGGCTACTGTCCAAGAGGTACTTAAAGTGCCACATGGCTTGGTAGATTGCCAGCAGTTCCCTGTCGAATGCACTGTAGTGGGTCTCTGGCGGCTTTAACTTGCGGCTAAAAAACGTAAGCGGGCGGAGGGAACTGTCAACTATTTGCTCCAGCACGGCTCCGCGAGTGACGTTGCTGGCATCAGTGGTAAGTCTCAGGGGGACAGTGGGGTCTTGATATGTTAAAGTGGTGGCTTTGGCGAGGGCTGCCTTCTTCTGTTCGAACGCCTTTTGCTGTGGGACTTCCCAAGTCAGTGCTTTTGGCTTCCCCTTCAGCACTCCGGTTAGGGGATCCATGATGCGGGCGATGTCCTGCACGAATCGTCGGTAGTAGTTGACCATGCCAAGGAACTCCTGCAGGGACTTGATCATTTTTGGTGTTGGAAAATCCTTCACTGCATGCACCTTGGAGGCCATGGGGTGGACACCTGCCAGAGAGACCTCATGTCCCAGGAAGTCTACCTTCTCCACTCCGAAGGTACATTTGTCGAATCTGACCACCAATCCGTTCTCCTGAAGGCATTTCAGCACAGCCTGGGCATGACCCAGGTGCTCCTGCGGGGACCTGGAGAAGATCACGGTGTCATCCGCGTAGCAGACGCAGAAAGGTAGGTTCCCCAAGATGCTGTCCATCAGGAATTGGAATTTGGCCCCAGCGTTCCTGAGGCTGAAGGTGGAGTAGGAGAAGATATATGTCCCAAACGGCTTGATGATGGCTGTCTTCGGAACGTCATGGGGATGTACTGGTTCCTGAAAATAGGACTTGAGCAAATCCATTTTTATGAATATCTTGGCCCCGTGCAGGGCTCCTGTTAGGTCTTACATGTTTGGAAGGGATAGTGGTCTGGTGTTGTCACTAGGTTCAGCCGATGATAGTCCCCACAGGGCCTCCAGGAACCATCTGGTTTCTTCGCCATGTGGAGGGGGGACGCCCGTGGACTTCATGCCTTTTTGCAGATACCCATCCTTTCCATCTCGACAAATGCTCATTTAGCATCCTGGAGTTTCTTGGGTGGCAGGCGGCAGAACTTGGCATGTGTCAGCGGGCCTGTGGTGGTGATGTGGTGATGAATGCTGTGCTTGGCCTGGTTACCTGGCACCTGATGCAATTCTGGCTTGAAGACATCTAGGAATTCGTGCAGGAGGGCGCTGTATTTGTTCGATGAGATGGAGCATAGCCTACAGCGGGCATTCCCGGTCTGGTGGAGAGCGGTCGGGAGCGGCAGGTTCCAGTATCCAGCAGGCGTTTTCGGTCGACGTCTACCAGCAGTCCATGGTGTGCGAGGAAATCGGCGCCTAGTAAGACTTTCAATTGTGGCCACTAGTGCAGCTGTGGCGCTGGACGTGTGGTCGCGGTCCCCCCCAACCGCGGAAATACCAACTGCATAGCCCCCCGTGTCTATCAGCATCCATCGTCCCGATATGGCGTCATGGATGAAGAATCCTAACAGGCTGGGATTCTCTAAGGTTTGCGGCCACTGCTGCTATGGGTGGCCGCCTTCCTAGTTTTTTGTGAAAGAACAGGGGGCTCTGCTATTCTTGGCATCCTTTCCAAACCTCCGATGGAAGTAACACCAGGATGGAAGTAACACCAGGCTGGATTTGTCCTTTCGTTTTCAGGCTGCTGTGGCGTTTGTGCGAGGCTGTCCTTCTTCCTGTATATTTGTGCCCTTGCATCAAGGCGCCGCAGTAATATTTCCCGCATCAAGCTGATCTCCCTCCTCCATCCGTCTGATTCAAAGCCTGGCAGGATCAGGAGACCTCGTAGTTCATCCCAGGCGTCCCTGGGTGATGCATCCCCCGGTGGCTGGTTCATCAAGTCAAGGGCATGGTGGGATCTTGCTGGGACGGGCATGAAGTGCATGTCAGTGAGTTTCTTTCATAGGTCTTTGTACTTAACTTTGCCCAGCTGCGAGTCCAACCATGGGGTGATGTTTTTGAAGACCTCCTCCAGCAGCGTTGTCATGGTGACATCTGCTTTGGTTTCCTCGTCTGTAATTTTAGCTACCCGGAAATGGACGTCTGCCCACAGGAACCAGGATGCAGTATTTTGCCACAAGAATGGTGGCAGTTTCATTACCTGGGTTATTGCTGCCTTCGAAGGCGAGAGGGGGATGCAGAGGATCTGTTTGTCCTCGGAATGACTTTCTACCTCAGTGTCTGACATTTTGACTCGCACCAAAACCCGAAATAAGTGCTATATTTAGTCCGAAAATGGTGTTTGGGGTTCGTCAGAAGTCAAAACTATACGCTGTGTGGTTCCGTTATTGACTTCTGAATACGGTCGACATGAATCGGAAATGGCAGGGCTAAACCGTTTGAGAACGCTAGAACGTACCTGAAGAAGGTATGCCGTAATTACTGTAGTTCATTAATGGTGTGGGTGTTCTCCAAGGAAGGAGCTTTCAGAGGTATAGACTTTGTCGCCGTATGGTTCCGTTAAAGCCTCTCTGAAGGTAAAGTGGCCACAGTGATTCCGTTAATGGTGAAGCCAAAACTGCTGTGTTTACTGTCGCTCCTCAGGTCACCAGTTGTGAGGTCAAAGAAGACAGAACTGGGTACTGACTGATTTATTACCTGGGCATAAGGTATACATAGCAGTGTGTGGACAGAAACGTGGTGCCTAACAATAAGAAGAGACAATGTACATGCGGCAAGGAAAGTTAGGATACAGTTGTTTTAAATCTTTGGACATTTATTGCTCAATAATGCCACATCTGGCAACTTTAGAAAGGGGAGAAGCTTCAGTCTTATTATGTTTGTTTTTTGCTTGACCTCCTATAACTTTCAATCATATTCTACGATTCTGAAATCATTGATACTTAAATGCAGTAGTAAGCTTTACAGTATTCGTTCAAGTTGTAATTTGCAGCAACAGTTCTGAGCAAAATAAACATTTTTCGACATAACCTACAAAGTAACCTTACACAAATGAATTTATGACACCACAATGAACGGAATGCTTGCATAATCGGAAACGCGATCTTCCATAATGAAACCAAGAGTTAAATTTGAGCAATGTCCAACGAAAAATGTGGGGAACAATAAAGGAACGAATGCAAGGTTATGATGAGAGAGAGAGAGAGTGAGTCTGCTGTTGTGTAAGCCTAGGCCTATGTGTAGAGCTACTCATTTCATTATTTTTTTTCTTTTAGAAATTGAGTGATACTATATTTGTATAGTATGTGTTAGCAATGGGGGGAGAGAGAGAGAGAAACTATGGCACGTCAAGAAACGTCCAGTTACTTGTGTTTTCCCGCCGAAGTTCTCGCGCTGCTCCTCACATCATAGAGAACGCTCTTGCGGGTTTAAATAAATTTGGTCAACCTACCCTAGCTGCCACAATATTTATTGCCATTAATTCCAGCTGACTTTTAACACTGTGAAATACAAATATGAATGTGTAAAGATTAAAGAAATTATCGTTATCTCGTATGATGATGCAATAATAAGCCTGTTCGTAACGGAAAACGAGTAAATATTGCCGTTCTGATAAACAGTACTACACCAAGATATCCACACACTATCTTTTAGATCTCTGTGAACGAAGTCATCTGAGAAATTCTGATTACTTTGGACATGCATGGTGTTTTTAAGTATCTGAACGTTTTTGTTTGCAGATTTAACAGAGATGATATAATTTGCATTGTATTTTCATATTCTAGAGTAAATTTACCAAGATTATGTGTTTTCTGTAAGAAAAAATTAAAGTTCGATGAATAAAATCTAATGAAAACTGTATCCTCACTTTCCTTGCTGAGTGTACATACAGTGATGCATCATATATATATTGGCGAAAAGGCCAGGACATTCTACATACAATATATACATGAGATTCTTGCTGCGTTGATAGATGCGATACACGATCGTAATTGATGGGTAAAGAAGACGTCTTTACAATGCTTTAATTTTAGATACATTAAAATCACATCATAAAGAGGCTCCACATTTAACAGATTTTTTCAGGAGGGCATTTCCTACCATCGGACAAATTAGGTTGATTACAAGCATGGGATGTTCTTTAGCGCTGTGTATATGTGTGAAGATGGCCTACGTAGTGCTGTTTGTTTCTCCTACATACTTTGTGATAGCTCTGTGTCTTGCACATCCATTGTGATAACCATTCATCTTGTCTTTTCATCATGATTTTGTTGTGACAGTCAATTGTGTTGCTCTTTATAGTACAGAGCAACTTAATCTTATGCTTTCTTGATACACTATTATGCTTCTGCGTACACATATTCTTTGCGATCATCCCACAATGACAGATACATGTACAATACTATAACTTCGGTTTTTAAAATTATGATTTGGGTTTGATTCGTGCAAAATTAAATGTCTCTGATTTTATCATTTTAAACATTGATCTTTAGAATATCTATTTTAAACTCAGTTTTTAAGTATGTAACTTACCCAATAGTTACATTGCTATTGTTTCAAAACCGAACGGCAGCTAGAATTCAAAATTTGCGCCAGCAAAAACAAAAAACGATATGGCGGCTAGGAGATAACCCCCTCTACCCACTGGTGGAGGAGTGAGGAACTACCTTAACACAAAACTTCAGTAGTTTCTGCCGGCTTATGCTGTACACACCTGTTTACAGCAGCTGCTAGAATTCAGGAATATTCTGTTATTGGAATTTGGTGATGTACTTAGTGTTTTGTCTTCAATATTTAGTTAGGACAAGCAGTTACATCATTTCTAGTTTGTGTTATTTTGGCTACCCTCTTTTCTTTGCAGTATGCCTGACTCGAGCTCAGGTAAGATCAGGTCAATTAGAGTTTGTAGCAAAGGGTGCAAAAGTAGGTTAGCTAAAGAGATTTATGATGCACTTACTGTTTGCTCAGCTTGTAGAGGTCAGGACTGTAACCCGGATTTGACATGTGATGAATGTAGAGATTGGGATGAAGGGAAGTGCAAGATTTATTCAAATAGGATGAAAAAGTTAGATTCTGATAGGAAGCGGAAAGCTGCAGTTAGAACTTCCTCTAAGGAAGTAGATAATTAGGATCATGAATTTTCCATTTCTCCCATTAACACCCCTCCTGTTAATCAACCTGTTCCTTCACCTGAACCCGATGCCGTGACCAGCCTCAAAGCCCATATGAACATGAAATTTTCGTTAATGCTTCTAGCTGTTGAGAAGTTGGGATCCTTTGTAAAATCCTTGGAGGATAAAGTGACGACTGTTAGTGTTTGTGAAGTGGAGGAGGTGGCTACTTGGCCCACTCATGCTCCTAGGCAAAGGTCCCTGCTAGACTCCCCATCCCCTGGGAGGAAGCATACTGGAGGCCCAAGGGAGGCAAGCAGGGTCTGCTCCTGGGTAGTCGCCGTCTCAGGCGGATCTGATGTCGACTCCCAGACCGCTAAGGACCACCATTTGGAACTTACAACTTTTCTTTTACCCAATAAAAGAAGGTTAACACAAAAGGTATCTCCAGTGTCTTGTCTGAGGCAGTACCTAAGAAGCGAACGCTTGTTCATGCTTCTCCTTCCCCTGGTTGTACTCGGTGGGAGGATCCAGAGGTTTTTTCGTCTTCCAGAGACGGTGAGGGAGCACCAGTGTTGGCTCCAATCGCTAATTAACTTCTACTAAGAAGAGTAAGAGGATTCTGCTTGATGTGGAGGCGCAAAAGCAGTCGTTTCGACTGGATGATGAAGAGGAGGTAGCGCCTGAGCACCAGTATCAGGAGAAGCGCATTCTTGTGCCTGAAGCTTTGACTCGTTCGTTGGCGCCAACTCGCCTCTCGTCTGCCAGACGCTCGGGTTCTCCAACAAGCGAAGTTGGATAAGATTTTGGGTTTTGTGCAACCCACTCAGAACAAGACTCATTCTCTGGTAGTTGTTTCCCCTACACATTCAGATGAGGAAGCAGATGAAGAAGGTGATGAGGAAATAGAACAGGAGAGTCACAGTTCCACCGCTTACAAGAAGCTTTTGAAATTCTTTGTTGAGAGTTTTCCGGATTCTTTCTCTCATGTAGCGCCTTCCTCTCCGAGAGGACTCTTCTCTCTCAAGAGATTGGAGGAAGAGTGCTTCGCAACTTACGAAGATTGTTTTGTCTTTTTCGGTACTGAAAGCATTAAAAGTGATCGATGCTTGGCTCCTTAAGAAGAGGGAGCAGGGCAAGACTATCTGCTGTTTTCCTCCTTCCAGACTGACGTCTCGGAGACAACTCTGCTACGAGACTGGGGAAGCCTTCTCTTTGGGAGTTTCTGCCCCCTCCCAGGGAGATTTCTCGGGGCTTATCGACGCTTCGAGATGTTCAGCTTTTAATTCGGCGAAGGTTATGTTTTCTACGCCCGAACTGGATCACCTGTTGAAGCACATCTTTTGTATTTTCGAGGTGGTAATTATTTTGGACTGGTCCAATGGAGCGTTGGGCCGCAAGATTTCTGCATGTTTTTCTTTGGATGAGGAGACTTTACGGATGTATCGGAAGTCCTTAACGTTTTAGATCAAGGAGTTATCGACGCTGCTTCGGGACTGACTGCTATGTTTTCTTTAGGCGTCCTTAAGAAGAGAGAATTATGGTGTTCTTTTCTTACAAAGGGAGTGTCAAGAATTCAGAGGTCGGCCTTGTTGTTTGCACCTCTCAATAAGAAGAACATGTTTCCAGAGGAGCTGTTAGTGGAGAATTCTTCGGCTCTTCAGAAGAAATCTACACAGGATTTACTGGCTCAAGTCCTCCAAAAGACCAAAAGAGACACTCCTGTTGTTTCACCAGTTGTACGTCCGACTTTGACTACTTCTGCATCTTCATCTTCGCATGGAGTGCCCTTTCAAGGTAGAGGAGGTTCTAGAGGATTGCCAAATTCTAGAGGAAGAACAAGGGTCCCTCTTAGATCAATTAAGAAAGTTCCCCAGACCGCCAACAAGAAGTGAGAAGCACATCCTCTATGCACCGGTGGGAGCAAGACTTCTACTGTTTTGGAGGTGTTGGAGAAAGATAGGAGCAGAGAGCTGGGTTGTGGAGACTCTGAGAAGGGGCTACTGTATTCCTTTTGTGGTTCAGCCCCCCATTTCGAGGGTACCGATAGCTTTGATGGCTTACTTAGGCAATTCAAAGAAATCCATGGCGCTTTCCGAAGAGGTGTCGGCCCTGTTAGACAAGAGAGCTGTAGAAGCAGTGGAAGATCAGAGCTTTCCGGGCTTCTACAATCGCCTGTTTTTAGTTCCCAAAGCTTTGGGGAGTTGGAGACCCGTGTTGGATGTCAGCTCATTAAACAAGTTTGTAGAACGGACAAAATTCTGCATGGAGACTAACAACACGGTTCTATCATCCATCAGACAGGGAGATTGGATGGCAACAATGGATATGCAGGACTCATATTTCCATGTCCCGATACATCAAGAGTCTTGGAAGTATATATCTATGTTTTGTATTTGGGAACCAAGTTTTCCAGTTTCAGGCTGTCTGTTTTGGCCTATCGACAGCACCTCAAGTTTTTACCAAGATTCTAGCCCCATTTCAAAGTGGCTCCATCAACAGGGGATCAAGATATCTCTTTATCTCGACGACTGGCTTCAGTCGGGAACTCTAGCGAAGTGCACAGAGATCTTCAAGTGACTTTAAAATTAGCAGAGGAGTTGGGTCTTCTAATCAACCATCAGTGGTCTTGTCTGATCCCTTCTCACAAGACAGTATATTTGGGAATTCAGATAGATGCAGTGAATTTTCGGGCTTCTCCGTCGGCTCAGAGTCGATTCTTGCCCTCAGAAAGTTTTGGAGTTTCTGGCTCTCAGAACTTGCTCTACGAACGAATGGATGATCCTTCTGGGGACGTTGTCGTCCCTAGGGATGTTCGTGGATCTGGGGCGCCTCCACATGAGGCCATTACAGTTTTATCGGGAAGCGAAGTAGCGGAAGAAGGAATTTCCAGATTCCTTTGTTTTCAAGATTTCCAAGGAAATCAAGAAGGATCTGTTTTTGCTGGCTGTCAAGAGAAAGATTGACGGAAGGAAAGTCTCTAGCTCTGTTGAACCCCGTCCTAACTTTCTTTTCAGATGCATCCGACCAGGGATGGGGTGCGGTTCTAGGGGACAGAGAGATGTCAGGAGTTTGGAGCAAAAGCCAACAGAAGTGACATATCAACATGAAGAATTGGTAGCTGTTCATCTACAGTTGACAGAATTTGCAGAACAGATCAGAGGGAAGGTAGTAGTAGTCCATTCGGACAATGTAACAGCTCTGTCATATATTCTGAAACAAGGAGGCTCTTACTCGTTCTCCCTTTGTGAGGCGACGAGAATTCTGTTATTGTGGCTGAAGCAAAATCAGACGCAAGTATTGACAAGGTTTGTTCAAGCGAAACTAAATGTAAGGGCAGACTTGCTCAGTCACAAGAAGCAAGTGATCTCGACGGAATGGACTTTGCATCCCTTGGTATGTCGGCAAATATGGAAGTGTTGGGGGACTCCACTGGTTGACTTATTTGCCACAGCCAAGAACAACAGACTTCCAATTTATTGTTCTCCAATTCCGGACCATCAGGCTTGGGTTACGGATGCCATGGTTCAGAATTGGGAGAATCTAGATGGTTACACCTTCCCGCCATTCAAGATAGTCAGGGAAGTGTTGAACAAACTCAGGACATAAAAGAACGTCAGAATGACTCTGATCACCCCATTTTGGCCATCAAGGGAATGGTTCCCAGATCTGCTGGAACTTCTGATAGATTATCCAAGGCTTCTACCTCAAAGGAAGGATCTAATCAGGCAGTCTCACGTAAGAAAGTTCCATGAGGGTCTGTCAGGTCTAGCGCAAACTGCGTTCAGACTATCAACCATCTCCTCAGAGACAAGGGATTTTCTCAGCAAGCTTCAGAAGCTATCGCAGAATGTAGAAGGAGGTCTTCATCGGACGTATACCAGGCCAAGTGGAATGTTTTTAGAGACTGGTGCAGGATAGAGGGAGTCTCTTCTTCTAAGACATCTTTAGTGCAAGTGGCCGGTTTTTTCTTATACTTGAAGAAGACGAAACTATTATCTACCTCTACCATTAAAGGGTACAGGGCTATGTTGGGCTCGTTGTTTCGACACTGTGGTCTAGATTTGTCTGGTGACAAAGATAAGGAGAGGACGGAAGGACCAAGATTAATAGGCTGGAACTTGGACATGGTTCTGAAGTGGCTTAGGAGTGATAGATTCGAACCTCTCAGTACAGCATCTTTGAGGGAGGTGACGAGAAAGACACTATTTTTAGTAGCCTTAGCTACAGCGAAGAGGGTAAGTGAAGTGCATGCCTTAAATAAAAAAGTAGGTTTTGCAAATGGAAACGCTATATGTTCCTTTAATATGGGTTTTATGGCCAAGAATGAAACCCCTTCCAGGCCTTGGCCACGGTCGTTCGAGATTTGTAATCTGACAGATCTGGTTGACAGAGAAGAGGAGAGGCTCTTATGCCCGGTTAGAGCTCTCAAGTTCTATATTCAAGCGATCAAGTCTATTAGAGGTAGCTCGGACCATCTCTGGTGCTCTGTTAAGAATCCTTCTCGACCCCTCTCAAAAAACGCGTTGACTTTCTTTATTCAGAGTAATAGTGGAGGCTCATGTCAATTTGGATGATGCAGAGTGCAGTGCTTTGAAAGTTAAAACACATGAAGTACAAGCGGTTATGACCTCTCTGGCCTTCAGACGCAATTTGTCTCTTTCTTATATTGTACAAGCGACCTTTTGGAGGAGTAGGTCAGTGTTTGCCTGGCATTATCTGTGAGGTATGGAGACAACATTTGATAATTGCGTTACCCTAGGTCCTTTCGTAGTGGCTGGCACAGTATTGGGTGAAGGTGATAAGGAAGTTCATCCTTCCTTAGTGTCCCCCTCTCCTAGACGCAGGTTTTGGAGTTTGCTGGGGAGTCAGAGGGTACATTGTGCTGTGCATTTAGAAGTACCTCTCAGTCATTAGTTTTTTAAGGGGTTTAATTTTGGTGTAGGCTAGTGGTGATACCCATCAATTGATTTTATGTTTTTTCGTCAGTACTTCGCCCTGAGCAGGGCCATTTGTTTGGTCATCCTTGGTGTCCTATGAACCCTTCTAGGTCACAAGGTTAATATACTTGCTATAGACGTCCCATGGCTCCCTTGTCACGTCTAGCAGTTAAGAAGAGTAAGAGAATTCCTTGTTGGACGAATCAGAGGAGTTGCATGTTTCAGGTGTGTGGAGCTGAAATGACCAAGCACCTTACATCAATATCCTGGAGCTCAAGGCAGCCTTTCTGGTTCTCCAAGAGTTTCAGGATCAAGTGATGGGACACTTGGTGGTGTGGATGAGCAACAACACCACAGTAGTGGCATGTGTCAACAAGCAGGGAGGCCTAGTGTCTCTTCTGCTACACCTGTTGACAGTGCAGGTGCACAAGTGGGCAGTAGCACATTCAGTAGAGCTTTCAGCCAGATACATTCCAGGCAAACTGCAAGCATTTTGTTCCATCATACCAGACCCATGGGACATAGCAGAGGATGCCTTCCAACAACCATGGGACAAACTGGATGCTTATACCTTTCCTCCATTTAGTCTGATTCACAAGGTGGTCAAGAGGGCAATGATTACCCCAAATCTTAGAATGACCCTGGTGGCTCCCAAATGGCCACATGCTGTAGGGTATCTGGACCTGCTAGCTCTTATTTTCCAAGGCAACGAGAGTTCCCCCCGGCACAACCTTTTAGGACAACCGCAGATAGAACAGTACCACTGGTCAGTGGAGTCTCTTTTACTTCATGGCTGGAGACTATCCAGCATCTCTCGTGAGCTAGAAGGTTTTCTTGCTGTGCAGCAACAGAGATGTCTGGATACCTTTGTCAATCCTCTGCAGCTGTGTACCAGGGAAAATGGGCTGTCTTCTTTGGTTGGGTCTCTCTCCAGTCGGAGCTACCATTCAGCAGGTAGTGGGTTTCCTCGTCTTCCTTAGCCAAGAGAAGCTTCTCTCCGTCTCAGCTGTAAAGGGCTATAGGCCCACCCTGGGCCTAGTCCTATGCCTGAAGGTTGTGAATATCTCCTCCTCGATGGAGATTTCCCTGCTGATGAAAAGCTTCGGAAGGTGTTGCCCTCCCAGGGAACTCAGGCCCCCCTGAGTTGGGTGTTACTCTTGTTCTGAGAAGCCTGACTTGTGCTCCGTACGAGCCTCTACGAGAGTTGTCAGACAGGGATCTGACCCTCAAGACCATTTTCTTGCTTGCCCTGCCATCAGCAAAGTGAGTAGGCAAACTTCATAGTCTTTCCTTGAATGCTAAACACTTGAGGGGATGGGGATCAGCTATGCTTGATTTTGTCCCGGATTTCATAGCAAAAACTCAGAATCCATCAGTCCCTGGCTCCAGGTTTGAGTCCTTTACGATCCCCTCCCTAGAGAGCTTTGTTGCTAATGATTCAGATGAGATACTACTCTGTCCTGTTAGAGTGCTGCAGTACTCCCTCAAGAGGACTCAACATCTCCGGCCTGAGTGTCAACGACTCTTTGTAAGTACTGGCTCAACCAAGAAAGAAGTGTCTAAGAACACCATCTCTTTCTGGTTTTATGAGGTGATCAAGTGGGTGTACTCTGTATTGAGTGAGGAGGACACCAGTACATTCTGGGCAAGAGCTCACGAGGTCAGGGGCATTGCTCCGTCCCTCGCATTCAGAAAGAATCTGCCGGATCCTCAGGTACTGAAGGCAGGGGTGTGGTTGTGCCAGACCACCTTCACCTCCTTCTACCTTAGGGATGTTGCCCACAAGTCCTTGGACACTTTTTCCTTGGGTTCTGTGGTGGCTGCTCAACAAGTTGTGTAGCTTACCCAGCTCCTCCAAGAGGACAGGTAGCATCTCGCCTAAGGTGTTTGGTTGCGAAAGAGAGAGTGTGTGTGTGAGTGACAGGCCTTCCCCGTCTCTTTCCTCAACCTTCCTCTCCTTGTGGACAGAGGGTAGGTTAGCAAGCCACACATGCTGGAATTGACATTGATGCAGGTGAGTTTCACTTTGAGTATCCATTCTATTATCTGTGTAGGAGCAAGTCCTACCCTCTCTCTAGCAAAGGGAGAGAGGGCCTGACAATAAATCAAACCCATTGCTTTATTGTCTCTGACATTCAAGATTCAACCTAGCCCCTTTTCGAATGATGTTGCTTTCACACCCATTCATTCAAAAAGGCCCAGAAGTGTAACATGCGGTTGTCATACTCCGTCCAACATGTCAGAGGCATGGTCCTCTTCCTTGATCTACTTGACCAGGAAGAAGACCCAGGTGTGGTAAACTACCAGTCAGTTCAGAAGCGTACTCAGATTCCTCCCATCAAGAAATCAGTCTTCTTTATGCAAAGGCCAATGGTTTGTATATTGTGTGGGAACAAATGACAGATTTTTCAAGTCATTTGTATTTTTACAAACTATACAAACCTGAGGTCTTGACAGTTTTATGCCCTACTCATGCCACCCCCCTCATTCTGATACCTCGGCTGAAAGGCGAAGTGAATGCGTATCTGCCAGGTGGATGGGACTCCCACCCGGCACTCGGTATTTAACTACTTAACTACCTTGTTTAAAAAAACGGACATTTCCAGCTGCGCTGAAGCATATTCCTTATGTAAAGACCTCAGGTTTGTATAGTTAAGAAAAATACAAATTACAGTATTTAAAAAATTTGCCATTCTAATTATGTTGCTTCTAGTAATCTGCACTGTTTTTCCTAAGGTTACTCTATACTTTTACAGATTTTGTGTCCCCAGCAATGAGCAGCAGCATGTCACGTAAACGCAGTCATGCAGAAGCTCTGGTACCAGCTGTGGATAAAAAACATGAGTACCCAATAGCACCCATTGCACCACCACTTAAAAAACCAGTAAGACCACTAATGTGTAGCCCATCTCCTTCCTTTGCTTCTCCAAATGAATGCAAACCAGCTTACGTCACTGTTCTTAATTTGAAACAGTTAAACAGTATAGTAGATACTTTGATGTTAAACTGTGTATGCTTTCAATTTAGATTGCTAATTACACCTAACATAGGAATCTATATAAAAAGTATAATACAGGTACAGTAGTTAAACTTAATGGGAGTGGATGAATTTGATAATACAGAATTCTTTCATTGAGTCAGATAAGTTTGTAATGATTATTATGATGATGATAGGAATATCTTGGTACTGTGCCTTACTTTTGTTAGTAGATATTGGAATGCCATTGGAATCTTTTATTGACTTTCATTGTAGTAGAGTAGGATAATCCAAAATTTGCAGACAAATACCATTTTCAAACTTGTAACTTGAGTTAGCTGGCTTGCAATTTACTGTTGGTGACATTGATTTGGTAGCATAATTTTACTGTATGGTACCAATAATTTTGCTAATTTATTGCAATTTTACAGTTTGTTATAAGGGAGGGGTTGTGTACTTTGCATCATAGATGTAAGGCATTGTTCTTTATCTGTATTTGGTGTCATTTAAACACTCCAAGTTTACAAGTTGATTGTGTTGTTTGAAGTGAGACTGATCTTAGTAATATTGTAGATTTACATAAATACCATATTCTTACTGTTCTGTTTGTTTGAGGCTTTCCTTACATAGAAATGAGATACTTTTAAGATTAAATCAAAATTGTAGATGTAGAATTTTGTATTTATACTTTGGAGGCCTTATCATGGAAGTGTGTTAAATTTATGTTGTATTCTATTAACTCCTCAGCTTCACAGACACTTAGGAGGTCAGGCTTTCTGAGATGTAATAAAGTCTGTTAAGTAACAAAGACCATATATTATAGCTGCTTATGAATGTTTTCTAGATATCTTAGAACTAACAGCATTTCCACATACAGTAGTTCCTAACCTGAAATAACTTGTACTTTACACTTAACATTCAGTCTGAGAGATTTATTTATAAATGTATGCTATCTAAAATGTTAGCTGAGCAAAAAATATTGGTAATAATGTAGCTGAAAATTACAGAAGCATGATAAGCTGAGGTGTTACTGCTGTATATTTTATTTACACATTTTTGGTGGTATTTTCTTTTTATTATATCACATATCTGTATATTAATTAGGGCTGCATGAATTTGAAAAGGTGTTATTCTATAAAAAGAAGTTTTGGGTAACTGAAAAAACTACATTGGAAGCATTATTAAAATACTAGTAGCCAATAAATTATGTTTGAACTTTGATAGATTATGGTTGAGGGTCATCTTCTATTCACTCGATCAAGGAGAAAGTGTACTTGGTGAAAAAGAGAGAAGAAAAATTATTACATGTCTAACCTTGTAAAAGGGAGGCTTAAAAGAAATTTGTTGATGATGATTTTCTTTCAAGAAAAGTGTTATTTGCTTTATTTATGGATTTTATAAAACATTTATTGGGTATTATAAATTGTGAAAATTACAGTATCCTGTGTTTTTGCTTTGTTAAATGCAGCTTTTATTTCATGTTATTTTAAAGGGAACCAAGAAATGACAGGTACTGTGATTTAGAAATGAAACAAAAGTAGGAATGTACAGTATGTTGAAGAATGCAAAAGTATGAGTAATGATAATGATATGTACAGTATTCATACAGAGATACAAACTAGAGCTTTTTATGAAAGGTACCTTTTAGCAGACATTTTGCTTTTCTCTCCACTAGCCTGTCTGTTGAGCTTGAGTATTTTTTTTTTTGTGTTTGTTGTAAGGGGTTACCTTCTCAGTGGGAGAAGTTTGTTAGAAGGAAGAGGGATAGGAAGCGTTTGCTACTCTCCTCCAGAGGGATTACTACCCTGAAGATTCCTTTAAACCCTTGGGGCTGCCTGCCACATGCTCTCCTCAGACAGCGAGTCAAGTACCTAGTCTGAGCTCTCCCTTAGCAGTACCTCCATCCTTTTGCATCTTTCACCTCTGACTTCTCTACTGATTCTCTTGAAGTTCGTGTTGTGCAGTTGTGTTTGGTCGAGTACCTGTTGAAGATAGGCCTTCATTGAACTTCTCTGTGTCCCTCTTTCACTGCCAGTGACATCAGGAAGAAAACTGGGATGGTGGTCTGACACTTAACTCTCATGATTTACAATATCCATTTAGAAAATAAGTCTCTCTCTCTCTCTCTCTCTCTCTCTCTCTCTCTCTCTCTCTCTCTCTCTCTCTCTCTCTCTCTCTCTCTCTCTCTCTCTCTCTCTCTCTCTCTCTCTCTCTCTCTCTCTCTCTCTCTCTCTCTCTCTCTCTCTCTCTCTCTCTCTCTCTCTCTCTCTCTCTCTCTCTCTCTCTCTCTCTCTCTCTCTCTCTCTCTGATGAGTCTTCCAACCTCAACCAGTGTGTTTCAAGAGAAGCAAGACCCATTCCCCTTCTCTTTTTCACCTTGTTAAAGAGGGTTTCTGACAAGAAGTCCCAAGGGCTTTGAGTGAGTGTTCTTCCCCAAAGGCTTTGAGTGAGTACTCTTCCAAGTCCGTGGGTGCTTGTAGTTTAGGGAAACCTGCAGGTGACTGATCAGCTGCTGGATGGCTGGCATGGGTCGCACTGAGCAAGCTTGGTACTGTCTTGAACACCAGGAGGGCTTCCAGCTATGCCAACTGTGCTTTGCTAGATATATATCAGGTTAAGCCATTACCGCTCAGATGCTCATTGCTGCCCTGGTCCTTGGATTAGGACCGTTTCACTCCTTGATTGTTTGTGGTCCACCTTTGGCCCCTTGGTCTTGCATGCATGTCAGTGCATGTGCTTGTTCACTTGTACCCTCAACTAGTTCAGCCCTCATCAATCATAGGGAGTCATATGAATTGACTACTGTTTGGAATTTTGTTCCGAGTACTGGTCTTCCTTTGTTTTGCCTATCACTTTTGGTACTGATTGGACAAAATGGTTCCAGGAATGGGTACAAGAGCAAATTCATCACCTGTACATGGCACAGCCATCATTACCCAATTCTCAGTGTGTTCCTGGTCTTTGGGCCTTGTGTATGCATCAGGGTTGTGTGGTAACCGAGGCCTGGTGCATGGCATGTCCTGTACCATATCTCCTCAGATATGAGCAGTGTTACCCCATTCTCTCAAGTTTGATGAGTGCAGTGGCTCTTTGCCCTTGCTTTTCTGGGCAAATGCAGTTGAGTCAGCACTACCCTCTTCTTCAGTGTATGTATGACCCGTGGTTTATTTGCTTATAAGGGGTTCATGTGTAACAGGCATCCTTCTATAGTACTTACAAGTGCCAGATGATCTGTTTGCAAACAGTCATGTTGTACCCAGGTTTTGTGTTGTTGGGATTTGACACAGAACCAGGGTGGTTTTTACAGGATAGCATTTTTACCCACACTCGTAGAGCAGCCATGCTTAATCTTTGCTTTTCTGAAGTTTGGTGTGTGTGTGTGTGTAGTGCTTTGCTGTACACATACAAACAATGTTTGTGCCGTGGTTCGCTGGTTCAACACTCATGAGAGATGTTCTCATTTGTTTGCTACTACATGTGTGCTAACAGAAACGAATGTGTTTGCAACAGTAAGCTCAGCCTCCACATATCCTACAGAAGTCTGTGATTTGAGAGGTTACAAGTAGCCTGAAAATTGTTCAGTCTTTCATGTCCACAATCTGAGTGAGAGCTCAAGACTATAGGTTTTTCATCTTTCTTTATGAAAGATTCTAGCTCTTGCTTTAGGGAATCTGTTTAATTCTTTAGGTTATTCCTCCTTTCAGAACCCCTCCATTAGTGTTGGTTCAGAGAATGTTTTGCTCTTTGTGGGCCTGATGATCTTGGGGAAGTAACCAAGGGCTGTTTTTTGAACCCTACTATTAATGGAGTTTTCCTTAGAGTTTACTCAGAGGCAAGGCAGTTGTTCCAAATACTGTGGTTGCAGCTTGTTTATGGTGCTTTTAATCAGTTAACAATTTGATCTGCTGATCATAGGGTTCCTTGCCATCTCAATAGTCAAGCAAATCACTTCCTTACTATCGTGGGAGATGCCCTAGCAGCATTAGTCACAATTCCCCTGATGACAGGGGTAATAAACCTAGCCTAGAACAGTTCTCTTGCTAGGGGAAACAGGCCTTGAACCAGGGGCAGGGAGGAAATTGCAAGCATTTTCCTTACTTCTGCTTATCATTGTCAGGTGCTTCCCCATCCTCGTACTCTGCTCTTTCATCTTTTTCCTTGAGAAGTAGAAGTCCAAGTAAAGAAGTCCCACAAGACAAAACTTCTCAGAAGTCCCACAAGACATCAAATGAGCAGTCTTCCCATGCTCTGGGAAGTGTGGACATTGTAAATACGGCTGGCCAGGTCTTCCTGAGTAGACTTTACTCTGTTCCAGGGCAGTTTCTTGGAGAAGAGATTTGCTCCCAGCTCCTCAACCCATATTTCACCTGGAACACACCTGGTTGAGCCAGCACTTCTTTCTCCTTTGGTAGGTTCACAGTCTCTGGGCAGTACATGCATGCAACCTGTGTCCAGTTGATCCCCACTGGTACGAGGATGATCATGGTGGTGCCCATCTTTGTCTTGGCATCTCTGTGAAGGAATGGCAGCTTAAACTGTTAGGATCATGGGTGATTGGTATGTTTGCTATAAGAATAACATGGAGCCCTTGGTATTATGTTCTCTGGTGCTATTTACCTGGTCAGCCCTGGAGGATGCCTCACAGCACCCATTGAACATTCTTAACTTCCACACCTTTTCCTCTACTCTCTTGCTCTTACCAGTGGTCAGACACACATTGATCACTTTGGGGAATAGATACCCAGGTAGCTCCTTGTGGATTCCATGCTGAATTATTTTCCCAGACAACTTGCTGTAGTTATTCTCCCAGAGAGATTTCTGGTGGCTCACTATCCCATCCAAGGGAATTGGACCATCTTCTGTGTGAACTTCGTCAGTGGATTGTGGATCTCCTCAACTACCTTTGTCAAACCAAGTTCATCTCGGTCACTGTGGTGAAAAACTAACTGCCTGAAACAAGGCCTTCTGACATAGATCTTTCGATATGTTTGAGTTGTCTATGCCAGTTAAGAACTTCAGTTAATCTTGCCTGTCCAGAGCATTGGCTTCCAGGTTTGGATGTGACTCTCATCCATAGCCTACTTGTGCTGTGTGTGTGAGCCCATAAGACAGGCCTCAGACTGAGACTTCAATCACAGGAATGTCATTCTATTGCTTGCCAGCCATATCTTGCAATGGACTGCTATAAAATGACTGACAGTAATACAAATGGACTGCTATAAAGTGACTGAGAAGAATGAAAAGCTTGGGAACACTAACGCCAATATTTTCCCTTCGGTTACTGTAAGGCATAGTTATACTCAGTTAACAATTAACTACATTTACTAAACAATAATAACAACAGTTCACAAATTAATTACAACCATGGGCACACATGAATATAGGAGATCATAAAAGTAAGTAATTAACGATTCTGTAAAAGATGAAATTCCTTTGTTCCATCGCACATGGAGGATTCCAGCGACAAATGAAAGAGCAAGCTGAGATGTGTCCTGCATCACACACGATAAAGGCATCCCTCTGAAAGAGAGAGGTGTCGAATTAACTATATGAATAGTATGCAGTAAGGCCCTAAATGTATGTCAAGCTACCCTAACTCACCACAGTATCACGCCCAAATGCTTAAAGATTTCTCTAACCACTCGAGCGGGCATAAGGATGGTTCAGCCAGTCAAAAAACACCTTCTCATCTTCCTAATCAGGAAATTAATTGAGCATGCAAATAGGGGGAGGCTTTGGCATCAAAGAGAAGTATGGAGTTCAAGGTGGGATGTAGTGGCAAAGAGAGAGAGAGATACATGTGGGAGACCACGGGGAAATTTGTGAAGGTTTCTTGATAAAAAGTAAGGAAAATAGACTATAGTCAAAGGAAAATGGCCCTCCAAATTCCTATTACGTTTTAGACTTACCTTGGGTATCCAAAATGATTACTCCTTTATGAGTTGGGGTCCCAGAATTGGTGTCACATGGCATGAGGCAAATGGTGGCCTCTGTGAGGTAGAGCAGGAGTATACTTCTGCCTGAAACGGCTCCTAGTAGCAGAATGGGACACTCTCCTGGGCCATGCTTCTCTGGACTGGGTTGGGGTCGCCTTGAGGCAACTTTCACAAGATGGCGGCGGCTGCACGTGCCGCTTCCATTAAGCCTAAAAGCACAGAGATATCAGCAGCTCAGAGAGTGGGTAAAAGGAGGGGTTATTGAGAGAGAGGAATGCTAGATTGGATGCCATTGCACTTCCGTTGCACTGGTCGGCCAACTTGCATGAATTCAGTCTCTAGGTTAGGTTAAGCCCAGTGGCCCGTAAGAATTCCTTTACAAAATGTATTGGCGAGCATCATGATATTCTCATCTGGTACTTGGAGGGTTGGAATCACTCTTTACTTATTGATTCTTGAATATGTGGCAAACTCACTCTTTACTTATTGATTCTTGAATATGTGGCAAAACTCAGGAGTTGTCAGTCTGAAGAGAGGCACGGGCTTTTGTTTACTCTCTCCAAAATCTTCTAGTGGTGTAGAGAGGTTCTGTGTCAGACAAACTTAAAACTTTTCAAACATTAGTCAATCATGCAGCTCTGCTAAAACTCACAAAGTCAGGCATGGATCTGTTCCTGGCATTTCAGAGTAACTTTTTATTATATGGATGATGGGCATCAGACTACCTTTACTTCATCTTACCTAAGGGATCTCACCCACATTTCCATACACCTTTCCTATGGAACCTGTGGTGACTGCTCAGGAGTTTGTGTCAGCACCCAGCTCCTCTTAGACAAAAAAGCTTCGTGGAGATGTAGGGGCTACTCAGCCAGTTGTAGAGCTTTGGCAACTTGAGATGCAATTCACTGTGCTCCTCCTTTTAACAAGGGGTTGGCAGTGGTAGAACTATATTCTGATGCCAAGATGTAGCTCCCTTTCAATTTGTGCAATCCTTACAGTTGGTTCCATATGGTTTTCTTATCTTTTCCTCACTCTATTGAGACTGTTCACTCTCTGGCCTGGGTTCCTACTGCTTTGCCATTCTTATGTCAATCTAAGTAGGAGGCTACAGGAGTGATCATTGCTCCCTTGCTTACACTTGTAATTGGGATCATGAAATTTCTGTGTGGGTTTCTGAACAGTCCAGTCTGTTGACAGAGATGACCTTCTACCTAAGGAGTGAGTCTCCTGCATAAAAATGATATTTTAATGATAAAATAAAGTTTGTTCATACTTACCTGGCAGATATATATATAGCTGTATTCTCTGTTAGTCCGACAGAATTTCAAAACTTACGACACACGCAGTGGGAGATCAGGTGGTTAGTACCCATTCCCGCCGCTGGGAGGCGGGTATCAGAACCATTCCCATTTTCTATTCAGATTTTCTAGTGCCACTGTCTCCTGAGGGAGGTGGGCGGGCACTATGAATATATATATCTGCCAGGTAAGTATGAACAAACTTTATTTTATCATTAAAATATCATTTTGTTCATGAAACTTACCTGTCAGATATATATATAGCTGAATACCACCATTGGAGGTGGGTACAGACAGAATAGGATTTGGAAAAAACACACTACAAGTAGGTGAAAGATATTTTGGTTCCTTACCTGTTAGCATAGCTGACTTCGTGATTACTGTCACCCAAGTCCGCTTCTGCTTAACTAGAGTCTCCAGCAAGGGTGTGACCTGTATAGCTGGTGAGTTCTAGATGATCTGTCAACGGGACGTGACCACAGTGTGACAAGACCATATTGACCATACAATGAGGGCAAACGAAGCAAAACCAACCACCTGACCAAGCCTAACTAAGTTAGGATAACGTAACTAAAGCTAACGATTGGGAAGTCCGCCACAGGCAGTCGACCCAACAACCATATAAAAACACTATCCAACCATTTTCTATAGGATAGGATGAGTGTCATCCCCTGCCCCCAGGAAAGTATCTATGAAACGTATGGTCCTAGCGAGAAGCAGTTCTCATATGTCGTCTTCACATCTCTCAGGTAGTGTGAAGCTTAACACAGAGTTGCTCCGCCAAAATGTGGCACCCAGGATGTTGCTGAGTGACATATTTTTCTGAAAAGCCACTGAAGTCGCAACCGCCTCACCTCGTGAGCATTGACTTTCAGAAGTTTCAAATCAGAGTCTTGACAGGATGAATGGGCTTCTTTAATCGTATCTCTCAGAAAGAAAGCCAGAGCATTCTTTGACATAGGTAAGTCCGGTCTCTTTACTTGAACACCATAAACTATCTGAGGGACCTCGACTTTCCTTCGTCTTGTCTAAGTAGACTTTGAGAGCCCTAACAGGGCAAAGGACTCTCTGGCTCTTGAATAAGGATTTCAGCCATACCCTTGATTTTCAAAACTCTTGGGCCAAGGGTTAGACGGGCTTTCATTTTTCGCTAAAAAGGAAGGGCTTAAGGAACAAACCGCGTTATGCCCTTTAAAGCCTATATGCCTACTAAAGGCTTGCAGTTCACTAACCTCTTTGCCGTTGTTAGAGCGGTTAGAAAAATAGTCTTCCTAGTAATGTTCCTCAATGACGAGAACGAAGAGGCTCAAACGAACTGGACATGAGGAACCAAGCACAACATCCAAATTCCAAGAAGGAGTCCTTAGCGAGGCACCTTCGAGGTTTCAAAGGATCTGAAGAGATCGTGAAGGTCTCTGTTGTTAGACAGATCCAAGTCTCTATGCCTAAAAACAGATGAAAGCATGCTTCTATACCCCTTTATAGTCGAGACTGCAAGTTTCACATCACCTCAGAAATAAGAGGAAGTCTGCTATCTGGCTCACAGAGGTCGTGGTGGAGGAAATGCCCTTCTTTCTACACCATCTCCTAAATACGGTCCACTTCGATTGGTACAAATTGCTGGAAGAGAGCCTTCTCGCCTGGCAATAGCTTTCGCCACTGGTCTAGAAAAACCTCTCGCTCTGGCCAGCTTCTCGATAGTCTGAATGCAGTCAGACACAGAGCGGGAGGTTTTTGTGGTACCTCTCGAAGTGGGGTTGTCTGAGTAGATCGACTCTCATGGGCAGAGATCTCGGAAAGTCTACTAGGAAGGACATGACCTCTGTGAACCATTCCCTCAAGGCCAAAATGGGGCGATCAACGTCATCCTCGTCCCTTCCGACGACGCAAACTTTTCTGATGACTTCTCCGATGATTTTGTACGGAGGAAAGGCATACACGCCCATCCCCGACCAATCCCAAAGAAGAGCGTCCACTGAGAGAGCTCCTGGGTCGAGAACAGGGGAGCAGTAAAGAGGAAGTCTCTTCGTCTTGGAGGTTGCGAAGAGATCTACCAAGGACGTCCCCAAAGCTTCCACAGTCCTTGACACACCTCTTGGTGTAGGATCCATTCGTCGGGAGCAGTTGTCGCTGCCGACTTAGAAGATCCGCACGGACGTTCTCACGCCTGCAACAAACCTCGTGAGGATCGAATATTTCGGGCCTGTGCCCACAGAAGAATGTCCTTTGCTAAGGCGAACAGGGACCGAGAGTGAGTTCCCCCTGTTTCTTGAGGTATGAAAGGGCCGTGGTGTTGTCCGAGTTGATCTGGACAACTCGGTTCGAGACTCGCTCCTCGAAGAAAAGAAGGGCCAACTGAATCGCCCCAATTCTTTTGAGGTTTATGTGCCAGGACACCTGTTCCCCCTCCAGGTGCCCGACACTTCTTCCTCCCCAGTGTTGCTCCCCACCCGAAATGGACGCTGCCGGAAAACAACACTAGGTCGGGGTTCTGAAGTTGAAGAGAAAGGCCTTCTGCCAACTTCAAGGATCGAGCCACCACCGAAGGTGATTCTTTACCTTTGGCGAGATACTCAGAGAAGCTTCCAGATTCTCCTTGTCGTGCCAGTTCTCTGCAAGGAAGAATTGAAGCGGTCTGAGGTGCAGTCTCCCCAGGAAACAAACTTCTCCAGTGATGAAATGGTCCCCAGCAGACTCATCCATTCCCTCACCGAGCATGTTTCTTTCCTCAGGAAGGCTGAAACTTTTCTAAACACTGAAGTTGTCTTTCTTGAGACGGAAATGCTCGAAAAGCCACTGAATCCATCTGAATCCCCAGATAAACGATGGACTGAGTCGGGTCAGATGGGACTTTTGAAATTCACCAGAAGTCCCAGGGACTTCGTCAAGGTCAAAGTCGTGTGAAGATCCTCCAGACACCTTGTCATTGACGAGGCTCGAATGAGCCAATCGTCCAAATAAAGGGAGATTCTTATTCCTCCAAGGCGAAGCCATCTTGCAACATTCCTCATCAAGATCGTGAAAACCATAGGAGCTGTGCTGAGCCCAAGCAAAGGGCCCTGAACTGGAATACCTGTCCCCGCAGGACAAATCTCAGGTATTTTCTCGATAGAGGATGTATAGGGACGTGAAAATAGGCGTCCTGGAGATCGAGAGAAACCATCCAGTCGCCTGGTCTTAGGGCTCCCATGACCGACTGGGACGTCTCCATTACTTAACTTTTCCTTCAGAACGAAATGGTTCAACTTGCTGACGCCCAGAACTGGTCTCCAACCCCTGACTGCTTCGGAACCAGAAACAGCCTGTTGTAAAAGCCCGGGGATTGTAAATCCGAGACTTGCTCCACAGCTCTCTTCTCGAGCATTTGATCGAGCAGGTTGAAGAGAATTTGTTGTTTCTCCTGATGATAGGATGGCGACAGATCTATGGGAATCGTAGTCAATGGAGGCAATACGAGGAATGGGATCTTGTATCCCTTTTCGATGACTTGGAGGGACCAGCTGTCCGTCCCTCTCTCTCTCCAGGCTTTTGCAAAAGAAAGGAGCCTGGCTCCTACCGGTGTCTGAAGGTTTAAGGAGTCATTTCTTGCCCCTGGTCTTAGAAGGGGCTCTACCTCTTGAGGGACCTCTGCCTCGAAAGGACGATCTAGAGGAAGATCTTCCACTAAAGGGCTTCTGAATCTTGGAAGTCTGTCCAAGGGAAGAAGTCGAAGGGGCTGCAGGACGTCTAGAAGACTGGGCCAGGAGGTCCTGAGTAGCCTTCTCTTGCAATGTGGAGGCCATATCCTTGACTAAGGGTTGGGGAAAAAGATGGCTAGAAAGCGGAGCTTAACAACAATTCTGCCTTCTGAGTAGGAGAGACCGACCGCCGTGAAGTTGCAGTAAATGGCTCTCTTCTTTAAAAGGCCCGCACAGAAATGGGCAGCCAGTTCTTCGGAGCCATCCCTAACCGCCTTGTCCATACAGGATAGGACACTAAACAAGTCTCCCAGGCTAATGGAGTCAGGGCTCACGAGCCTGCAAATCCAAGACTCCCAGGCACCAGTCCAAAAGTTAAAAACTTCTAAGGACCTGAAAAGGCCTTTCAGATGGTGATCAATCTCAGATAAAGACCAGGACACCTTAGCTGAAGAAAGGAGAGACCTTCTGGGAGCGTCCACAAGGCTGGCAAAATCCTTGGGAAGAGGAAGGAACTCTCCAACCAACCTCCTCTCCTGTCTCGCACCAAATTCCTGCTTTTCCACTCAATCTTGAAGGAGGTAGGGCGAAAGAAGTCTTGCACTGAGCCTTCCTGAGTCCATCCACTCTTGAACCTTGCTAAAGGCCCTCTTCAGAGAGAGACGTAGCCATCTTCACAAAACCAGAAGACTTTTGTGACTTAGACGAGGTAAGCTGCGAGGGGAGGGCGAGGAGCAGAGGGTTGAAACTTGTCCCCAAACAAGTCTTTCAGCAGCCTAGTTAAGACTTGGTAGTCTGCAGAAGCTGAAGAAGAAGATGTCTGATCCTCAACTGCAGGATCCGGCGAAGAAAGCTCTCCTTCTTCCACAGGAGCAACGGAAGGGGCAGGAGAAGAACCGGAAGGACGAAGTCCTTGCAGACCAACATGCAAAGGGACTTCTGCTTGGAAGAAGTCCGAGAGGAGTCACGAAAGTCACGAGCAGAAGAATCAAAAGAGAGTCTCGACGAGCGGAGTTCCCCCTTCCTGACGAGAATCCCGGCAGCTTCTTGACGACCGATCCGACGAGAGTCCTGGTGAGTGCGAGCAGCGAGGGAGGCGTCATGCCTCGCAGCAAGAAAGGCGCCGTGCGAGCAGCAAGGGAGGCGCCTTGACGAACTGCAAGGGAGGCGCCCTGACGAGCAGCCAGGGAGGCGCCATGACGAGCAGCAAGGAGGCGTCATGTCGAGCAGCAAGGAGGCGCCCTGCCGAGCAGCATGAGAAGCGCCACGCTTAGCAGCATGAGAAGCGCCACGCTTAGCAGCATGAGAAGCGCCACGCTTGGCAGCATGAGAAGCGTCATGACGAAACAAGAGGGTCGTCAGAGCGAGGGGCGTCAAGCCTGGCAGCGTGAAGCGTATCAGAAAGCGGGAAATTGCGATCCCTGCCAAGACCAGTAAAACGCTGAGCAACAGGACTTCTAGCGGCGGCGCGGCATGAGACGACGCACGAACGAGGAGAAGGAGAAGGGAAGGTTTAGACCTCTTGATCGGCAGCCGGAATCCTTCGACGCCGACACGCATCGGTCTCCTTCTGGGCCATTAAAGAAGCCAATTGCTCCTGCATGCCAAGGAGCAGCTTACGAGTAGGGAGAAGATTCTACTTCAGGAGAAGGACTGATCCTATGAGAAGAAGAGGGGCGAGGGGACGCCTTCTTGCTTCTCACAGGAAGCAACAGCCTTCTTTCTGGAGCGAGCGGAGCGCTCAAAAGCGTCATCGTCCGATGACGCCCTGGTCCTCTTCTGCGGTGGGATGGCGTCAAAATCCTCCGGAGAAGAGCCAAGAGCGCCACGAGAAAAGGGACGTGGCGTCCCCCTTCTTTGAAGCTTCTCTTCAAAGGGCGAGAATCCCGAGATTTCCATTCCCGACGCGGGGAGGAGGAATCGGGGGAAGAGAAGCAATCCTTAAGGATTCGTGCCCGTGCACGATCCTTGGCAGCCTGGGAAGCGTCATCAGGACATGCCGAAGGGACGCCAGATCGGTGGGGGTCGCGCAGCCCTCTTGCGGCTTTTCGACTTGCCCACTCCCTGAGTCCTGGGAGTCCGACAGAGGTCTAGACCTAGAGGCGTTATACGGCCGATCTGACGCCCCCTCCACAACACTAGGGGGACGGACACTATCACTGCACTTCACAGCACTTTGAAGAGCGAGCATATTAGCTTCCAAGGTACGAATGGAAGACATAATAATTGCCAGGGCATCACCATCCGCAGACACAACCCCAGGGTTAGGGGGCAACACCACAGGGTTAGGAAGAGCTACGTCTACAGGAGGGTTAACAGGTGAAAGCACACTACCCTGACTCCTACCACTTCTGGAGGAAGACCTCCTGAGCCTATCTCGCTCTAGCTTTCTCACATAAGAATCATAAGTCCTCCAACTAGCATCAGACAAAGATTCACACTCCTTGCATCGGTCATTCAACAAACAAACATGTCCTCTACAACCCGAGCATACAGTGTGAGGATCTACCGAAATTTTCAGTAGCCTCACCTTACAGTCTTGCACACGGCAAACTCGATAACTAGAAGAACTAGATTCAGACATCTTACTCCCAGGAAAAACAAAGCCAAATCCAAAACAATCCACAATAGCGTATGCCTAGCCACAAGTCCAAGTCAAAAACCAAAAATCAAACCAATACTCAAGTGACAATCAAGTTTTATCCGAAATCCAAGACGGAGGTACTGAAAACAAGTGTTGACAGTACCGCGACAGAGAAAATCTGAATAGAAAATGGGAATGGTTCCTGATACCCGCCTCCCAGCGCGGAATGGGTACTAACCACCTGATCTCCCACCGCGTGTGTCGTAAGTTTTGAAATTCTGTCGGACTAACAGAGAATACAGCTATATATATATCTGACAGGTAAGTTTCATGAACAAAGGCTGTTTTGCATTTTTGTGGGAACAAGTGACAGATCTGTAAAGTGATTTGTATTTTCCTATTTATATAAACTAGTGCTTTGTGATGACAGGTGAGTCAACTGACTAGCTTGTTAACAAGTTTAACAAAATGTTAAAAAGTTCAGTGACCCTCTTAAACTCATGCTGAAGGATATGCCTGCGTAAAAGGCTCTGGTTGGTATAACGAGGAAAAACACAAAGGTCTTCTATAATATTTGTCATATTTGTTGACATTTTGGCCACAAGGTAACTGTAAGATACTGTGAAGATACTGTCATTCATTGACTAGTTTTTTCATAATATTTTGGATTTTATTTTAGTCTATATTGGCCAATTTACATACAGTTTTTTTAACTGATTTTTTGCTTACTGTCTTACCATTATGATTTTGTTGAAAGGTTGATTGCTTTAGACTGATAGGTTTTTAAAATATTAGCAGTCATGGCACAGAAAATTTTTCTGATATTCCAGGTTTGAGTCTCATTTCTGTTTGTAAGGCTCTTAGTAATGTTAATGATGATGATAGTGTAGGTATGTAACTTATATTTAATTTTTTTTGTATCATAGAAGTTGATTTGAAAATCATATGAATATAAAGCAGTTTAGTCCTTCAGGTAACCTGTGGTTGGCTTAAATAATCAATCTGCTGTAACTAAATTTCAAGGACCTATGCTAATGCATGATTTCTGCTATGTTTATACCATACTGGACAAAATAACTTCTGACAGACCTTCAAAAATATTCTGTTATGCATACTAGTGTCATGGTGGTCAGATAAAGTCAAGAGGTTTATGGAGATAATCTTAATAATTTTTTGTGTTTTGTATCCAATTGTTTTGGAATTTATTGGGATCTGTGAGATAAGGGTGTATTAATATGAAATGAGTAACTTTGTGTGTTGTAAAATTATATATGGCTACTTAGTGTGTTGTAAAATTATATAATATGGGTATTTTGGATCTATTTTAGTATGAGGTTTAATTTTAGTGTGAATGAAAACACCAATATTCATTCCAATTGACCTTTCAAAGTAGCAAAAAGTATAGTTGAAGTATATCTGCAGCTGTATCTGCAGTAGAAATTGTTAAAAGTTTGCCAACTCACTCAATTTATTATCAACAACTGGTGAACCACTATTATTCTAGAACCTATTACAGCAAATTAACTGCTGTATACATAAAGTTATGTGCATTTGTATGACAGCACACATAGCCTACTTGTTCACCAGGACCCCTACTAGTTAGGCCTCAATGAACATAGGAATTGTACAGGTTTGTTAACCACAGGGTGGAACTCTTTGTATATGGGTCTTCCATGGCCTGTGGTGCATTGACCGTTACCAGCTGTACCGATTGTGTTCCATGTTCCTGTGAGTGGGCTTCAGAGTAGCTGATGTAGTACCCATGAAGTAGCAGCACTGAGTCCATAACAGGACTATAACAGTTTAAAGGTGTATATTTTAGGCTAGTGAACAGCCCTTAGCTGGTTTGCGAGTGTCCATCCTTGCTTTCAGCTTAGACCATTCAAGTGGTATACCCATGCTGCATTACCTACTGGATTGGTTTGTTCTGGCATCCTCAGAGGCATAGTTACTTAAGAACTGGGAGAGGTTGGGTCTCAACCCCAAGCAGCAGAGAAAACACCTAAGCATCTAGGGGGTCTTTCCGGTAGCACGAGAGAAGAATGAATAAAGCATGGGATAGCAACATGAACTGCAGCTAGTGTAAACACAAGCTCTGGGCTATCAAAGGAAAAAAGAAAAAATGATAACAGCAAGATTGGAGGGCAGAAGCTTCATTGGTTAGAGAAAGGAGAGGGTGCTGTAAAGCCTGGAACAAATGGTGGAAGTTCCCTGTCATCTGCTGGTGAAAGAAGGCAAGTTGCCAACAGAACAGATGATAACAAAATTGACAGCAAGAGTCATGGAAGCAAGGTGCCAGCATCATTGGATCTTTGACATTGACTGTACCCTTATCCACTGATACACTTTCCTTGGATCACTTAAAGCTGAAATACAAGGGTGACTGAGTAAGGAGCCAGTCACGACAAATATCGAACGTAACATTGGTAAAAAACTTGAATGATGATGATGTTTATGACAGCTAGACATTAAATGACTGCAAAGCATACCTAACAGTCAGACACTTTTATGTATAGTCCAAGATAATGAAAAAGTAGAAAAATATCTCATAGCATACCAAAACTTTATCCTGTGGCCCTACCATTAGCAGGAAAACATATGGGAAAAATACACACTGTACCTAGCACTAAAGAATTTGAGTGCTGTAAAAGAAGAAAATCACTTAACCCAACATTATACAAAAATGTTCGCAAAGCACATATAAAAATAAAAATTGACCAAAAATTTTGTCCAGGGGAAAAGAACTAACTACAACAAACGGGATTAAGAAAAGCAGATTAATTTACTTAACTAACTTGTAGCTGAAATTAAAGAACATAATTACCCTGTACATGGAAATCTCAGCTTAGTAAAAAAATGGAAGAAACTGGCTAACAAAATAATCAACAAGCACTGAACAATAACAGGTACATGAGCTAGGCACAAAATATCCGTTACCATAAAGAAAATAGTATTTACCACTGATGGATACTTTTTAAGTGCTTGAAATTTCAGTCCAACATTCATTACCCAAAAGCAGTATAATATTCATATCAGCCCCTTAACAATCACGACAGTTACAAACCTTTTGAAAATGGTAAATTCATGAAATCACTAAGTGTACTTCTGTACTTATATAGATGAAAACAGTGGATGAAGTGGAATGATAATTGGATGAAATTTTGATTCAAATATAATCAAAGAGCTGGTGGAGTTTTGTGAGCTGCAAACTGGTTGACAGTCCCACAGTTAATTAGTACTGGAGTGGTATCTGTGTGACACCTACCAATGAGCAATCAGTCTCCATTCCCTTCTCCGGGATTAGCACATAGTGAAAGGCTAAGTAAAAGTAATGGGTTTTACATGAAATGGATAGACATAACTTCCTGTACAGTTTTTTGATTGATTAGTTTTTGCTTGAACAATATTCATTCCAATGGATTTGATTATTTAAACTAATTGTAGTTATGATCCGAGTTTCATGATAAATATTCCACTTTTTGAAAATGCTCTTTTGGTAGGCAGTGTTTTGCACCTGAGAGAGACAGAGTGTTTATGCAGAACATTTTTCACATGGCTAGTGTGCAGCATGGCTGATTCATTCTTGGTTGCATGTCAGTCAGTGCTAAGGGATCACAGTAAGGATACTGTTGACATACTCCGATCCCTTTCATTACTTTGTTGAACCATTTTCATACACATGTTAAGCTACTTTTCACAGACTTTAAACAATAGAATGTGTTGTGAATCTTCAAGCCAAACAGTTGTGATTTTTTATATGAATGTGTAACTTTGTAATTGTATTCAAACATTTGGAAGATTGGAGGAAATGTTGACAGAGTTTTGTGCAAGTGGAAAGTGGTCTTGCTGCCAAGCCAAAGAGCTTGGCTTTCAGTCTGAGGGTTCAAGCAACAAATCAGCTGTCTTGACTTTAAAACAGCATCTTCACAGGTTTTTGTGTTAACACAGAATAAGGGAGGAATGAATGTAGACTGACATGCATCAGCTGGTACCAATATAGGCTGTTAGGTTTTGATTTTTGCAGCTATAAAACTGTAAAAAGGCATAAAATGTAGGTTCTTTGCATTGGACAGGAAATTACATCAGAAATGCTTATTTTAGGGCCTTAACCCCTTGTCCCAATGTTCTGAATACATTATAATGGTATATGTATGTACAGTAGGTACAGGCAGTCCCTGGTTATCGGTGGGCTTTCCGTTCTGACAGCGTGACGATAACAGAAAACTGCCGATTTTTGGTTATCAGCAGCAATACCCAGTTATCAGCGCCCATAAGTGGAAATCTGCAATTTCCGTTGCTAGATAAGCCACGTCAAACTGGATCGCCGATAACCGGGGACTGCTTGTATATATCTGATGATTGTGTATGCATGTAGCTCAGTGGGCCAGAGTTTACTTCTGAGCAAAATTCTGACTACACATTCCAGACCTAATCTTAACTTGGCTTATATTGGAACATATTACAGACTCATATAATCACCAACAAATGCTTATGTCCAAACCCTGACTTGTAAAAGTTCTTTAGAATATCCATATGCATCTTCTGAAACGGCCTTCTAGGGATAGGAAGAGACCCCAGTTTACACATAACCTTCACTGGTTTACATGAATTACACTCAGAACATCCCTTCAAAAATGCTTCCACTGAAGAAACATGTTTTTCCAGAAAAACCTATCGTGTACTCTTTGGTACATCTCCATCCCCAAATATGGACTACCAAATTTGCAATGTACTATCTCCAAAACCACTGGAATTAATTCTTTTGGCACCATGATCTGTTTCGTATCACCCTTATCCTCATTACTCCTCAACTTTTATTTAATTCTCCTCACCAACAAATTACCCTCTAACTCCAGACCTGAATAAGGGAGTCTGTAACCTTTTCTCACTAACTCTCCTCTAAGAAGCTCTTCTGCATCTGCTAAAACCCATCTTCATCTTGTTTCTTCTCCACCAAACTAATGTCCCAATCCACACACTTGCCAGTTACAGATCAAGCCTGTTAAAAAGATCCAACAGTATCTTATGATCCATAAGAACCTCCACCTTATTCCCCATTAGTAACATCTTAAAATGCACCAAACTAGACACCACTACAAAAACTTCCTTATCCAACATCGCCATTAACTGTTCATTACTCCTTCATGTCTTGAACTTTCTGCTGTAATAAGCTATTGGATTCAATTTACCCTCCTCAGATTTCTGCATTAAGTTACCTGTTGAGCCTCACCACATGAAAACTGTACATCATCCTTCAATACATCCGTCAAAGGTCCTAACAACATGGAAAAATCTTTCACAAATCTATGGAAGAACCCGCCATTCCCATGGACGAGCAAACGTTTTTCTTGCTCTTTGGTGTAGGAAAATCCACAGTTGCTCTGACCCTCTTGTTATTGACTCGAGCACCTTTTGGAATGACATGTCCTAAATATACAATCTGTCTCTTCAAGAAATCAACCTTGGCTAGTTTAACCTTTAGACCTGTCATTCTAAGCCTCTTAAGGATTTCCCTAAGCACTTCTAAATGTTTCTCTATAGAATCTGTAACAATCACGATGTCATCCATATAAACAAACACATTTTTCCCCAACTTCCTGTGCAAGACAGTATAGGCAGTCCCCGGTTATCGGCAGGCTTGGTTATCGGCAATCCGGTCTTACGGTGCTTGTCTAGCACCGAAAATTGCCAATTTCCGCTTATCAGCACCAATAACCGAAAATCTGTGATTTTCGGTTATCGGCCATTTTCATTTATCGTCACGCTGTCAGAATGACCCCCCCCCCCCACCAATAACTGGGGACTGCCTGTGTTCACTAACCTCATAAGGTTTCTCACTACCTTCCACCGCACACACACCTGTTTATTCCTTTAAATCACTCGCCTTCACTTTCACCAGACCAACCATACAGTACCTTGTTCTAAAATTACATCTTCCGCTAAAACACCTTTATATATCCTCTTCCCCTCACCATTAGGCTCAGTTTCTCCTTGTGATTTATTAGCTTTCACAATTTCCTCCATATTTTCACTTACAGATATATTCCCCTCCATTTCCTCAACACCCACATACAAGATAAAGCCCCCAGTCAGTTTCCCCAACCGTTATACCTCCTTTAACACCACTCACTACCAAAACTGGTTCCCCAGCGAAAAACAAATATCCACCTCTGAACATCACACACTTTCTCCTCTGGACGCCTCAACTAATACTGGGAAAACACCGATTGATAAAAAATCATAGTCTACTGAACTGACTGATGGCCTCGTATCTACAAAAATCAAAATACGAGACCCAGTTACAGCTCCCTTCATCACAGGCTTTGTTTCCCCTATACAGGCAGTGCCCAGTTATCGACCGGGGTTCCTTTCCAACAGGGTGACAATAAGCAAAAATCACTGATAACCGAAAATCAACACCGATAACCAGGTATTGGCGCCTCTGTTAGGTATGTATCGGCACCAATGCCCGATTATCAGCACTGATAAGTGGAAATCAGCGCATATTGGAGCCGAAAGTTGCTGATTTTCTTCGTTAGACAATCACTGTAAAACTGGGTCACCAGTAACCGAGTGCATCGATAACCAGGGACTGCCTGTATCTTCCAAAAGCCCTATGTGACACGAACATCCTATTCTTTCCCCTTTGGTTATTCTGCCCTGCGAAAATTCCGTCTATTTCTAGACTTCCCTGGATATCCCTCCTGAGGGGCTTTCCTATAGCTACTACCAAAATTCTGAGTTATTGGCCTAACATTATACTCTTTTTGAGTGATGGGCAAAACCTCCAAAAATGCTGTGAACTCCTACACACCCCACAGTATTTAATTCAGCAAAACTTCTTCGAGTGACCCAACCTATTACAATTAAAACAACATTACTTTGGTGTTTGATTGGTAGATTTCCTATCACTCTCTAGTTTAGCATAAAACCTGCCGGAAGCAAAGCCTAAATCTCCCTGTGAAAGGTTCTTTTGAGCCCCCATCGTGGCTTTCGGCATCCCATTGACAAATGTGCTGTCTGCCATTGGGCATTTCGACATGTGCTTTCTAACTTGGGCGAAAATAAATGATTCATCAGACGTAGGCTCTACGAGGCCATCAAAACTACTTGCTATTGCATCAGGCACCTCATTCAAGACCCAGGAAAATACAGCAGCTTCTGAAAGTTTCTAACAATATAGAATTGCCAGACACCCAGCTTGAACCTTTCAATTTCTCCACAAAGTCAGGTGCTGCATCAAATAATTGTGAGCTAAAATCCATCATCAAACACTGTCATTTTCTAATTTTGTAAAATGCCCTCAAATCCAGAACCAAATCACCGCATTCCTCTGCCCCATATGAAGTTCGTAGAAATTTCCTCAAGTCATCCTAAGTGCGGCATTTCTTAAATTGAAAGCTACAACAGTGTTGGCCAATATTTTCCACCTCCAAAGCCAGAAAACCTTTCTCCTCATTAAAGGCATCAGTCTCATCTATGATCTGTTTCGCAGTCAAATGATTTTTCAATGCTCTCAATAAAAATCTTGACCAGGTGTTGCAAAATGCCATTCACCAAGCCCAGAAAGGCTGAATTGGCAAGGCAAAAGTGGTTACCCTGTGGACCAATGTCTTATCACCTGATGTCTCACCACCTGCCATTTTCCGGTCTTCTTCCTTAACTGTAACTGAACTGAAACTATCATTCAAGTCTGATAAAGGTTGCCCCTTCTCGAAGGCATAGTCTCATTAATGTCCTGCACAAACTCCCTCATCAGTCAATAAACCCGGCCTGATCTCAAATGCATATACAATCAAATGCTTGCACAATATGCTTTAACACCCAACAAAACACCCATATCCCTTAACTGTAATTATTCACAAACTCCATGGGAGCAAATCCCTTCTCTCATACGCTCTCCAGTAACCCAGTCAAACAGCTGAGCGCAAGGTCATCTGGTATTCAAGGTTAACTCCCAAGTCTTCCCCCAAGAAAAAAAATGAAGAAAGAAGAAAAATCCCAGCAGGAAAAATCCCCATTCGATATCACCCCTGCTTATTGTCTCTGTGCAAAAAAAAAAAAAAAAGCTGATGCAAGGCACCACCTGTTGTATCCAAGCCAATTTACTAAATAAGCAAACCCTCCATTACATCCTACACACCACAGAACTAAGAATAACTCAATAAAGGAGGAAGAAAAGAAAAAACCTTGAACAAAGTCAGCCCATATAAATAACCTATTCCACCCCCAAAATAATTCCAGAAGAGAAAAACGAAAGACAGAAGAGAGATCTAACAAAATTGGTAGATCTAAGCTGGCTGTCCGAGGTGAGCTAGGCTATGGCAGTTGACTTTTTTCTATAGAACTTTACCTGCTGAACAAGAATTTAAAGTAATATTTTGTTGCTCAGCTGTAATTAAGCTGTAAATTATCTTAGAACTGGTGTGGTAAAACCCTTTCAAGAATAGCTAACAGTAAGGGAGACCCTTTTGGAATTTGAGTTTTTTGGTGGGGTACATAACTTGGGAAAAGGTTTCGGTTCCTTATTGTTGTATTTCCTGTTATATATGTCATTTGGAACACAAAAAACAAGTGTAAAAAGAAGGGCAAATAAATAGATAGTGGGAGCCGTTCCAAAGGCACTTTTCATTCATTACTAGTACTACTGATTCTAAGCCTTAACACACATGCGCTAGCTTTTGGTTCATCAATCACTAGTTGCCGGTTTTCTGCACTTAGCGAGAGCAAAATATACAAAAGCAATATAAGAATATATGTACAGTATGATTGGATACAGTGAATTAAGGCATTACATTTTAAAAGATGCATATTCATTATGTTGACATTTGTATAATACTATATGTGAATATAGAGTAGAGTATAATGTAGGCTATGCTACCATGTATGTATACAATGTACCATAGTGTAGGCTAAGCTAATTCATGTACGTTATTCAATTTCTCTTTGTATTGAATTATCGTAAGTCACTTCGCATGAACCTCCAGAATTAGCTCATATTGATAATTACTATACCGTGTATGTAAAGAGTATATTTTATAGTGTAGGCTAGGCTACCATATATGTATACATGGTACCAAATACCCTAGTGTAGGCTAGGCTACGTTCGAGATACGTTTTGGTATTTCTTATGTTTTTTCCAACAAACGATGGTTTTTTTTTGGAACCTAACCCCATCGTAAGTAGGATAATACCTGTATAAGCATTTTTAGTTTGTTTTGTGTGTGTTTGAACTGTCAAAATAGGTTGTTCTAAGTGTCGTGTTTTTAGAAGGGTTCTAAGTATTCGCTGGTTTAGCTATTCATGGCGGGGTGTGGCACGCATCCCTGCGAATACTGGGGTTTAATAAAAATATATATATATATATATATATATATATATATATATATATATATATATATATATATATATATATATATATATATATGTAATGTATGTGTATATTATACCGTATACTGTACACCGTACAGTGAACCAGTTCCTCATTGGATGGGTTGGTACCGTTCTCGGCTAGCACTCTGCTGGGCCCACATTCGATTCTCTGAACGGCCAATGAAGAATTAGAGAAATTTATTTCCAGTGATTGAAATTCATTTCTCGTTATAATGTGGTTCAGATTCCACAATAAGCTGTAGGTCCCGTTGCTAGGTAACTAATTGGTTCTTAGCCACGTAAAATAAATCTAATCCTTCGGTCCAGCCCTAGAAGGGCTGTTAATCACCTCAGTGGTCTGGTTAAACTAAGGTATACTTTTTAACGTACAGTGAACCCCTGCTATATCGCAGTTCAGCATTCGTGGCTTCAGTTATTTGCGGATTTTTCTGTGGAATGTATCTCCAAATATATCACAGAAAATTCACTAATTTGCGGATTTTTTTGTAGAACAATATTCACTAATTACTTTTTTCATGTTATTTTCGTGACTAAGTACATTTTGTATGATAAAAAAAGATTTATGAATTTTCAAATATTAATACAAATGTAAAAAAAAAATATCAATAAATTGTATTTTTTTTTTTCAATGCATATTCAGATATTCATGTATAGTACTTAACTCTTCTTGTGAATTCTCAATGTTTCCCCTATGTACTGTAAAAAGAAAATGGGACAGCTTAAATACTGTATGAGAGAAAATGGCTGTGCCTGAGTATAGGGGTAACTTGAATAGTATTCACACGTAGCTGTAAGCCACATGTATTTTTAAGGGTAATGTTGTAAGATGACTTTGAGATGATATTAAAATGTTTTAGGATGGTAGTTTAAGGTATATTAGTGTAGGATGATAGTTTAAGGCATATTTAATGTGTGAACTATTAAAGTGGGCAGTTACAAGCTTGTTTAGAAGGGATTTCCAACTTATCGCAGATTTCAGCTTATTGCAGGTGGTTATGGTCCCTAACCCCCTCGTATACCAGGTGTTGATTGTGTATATATAATTGTATATATATATGAAGATAAAAACGCCCATGAAACACGATTTGAATGTTGCAACCACATATTTCGAGCACTTCCTTCTGTGCCCCTGTTCAGAGGAAGTGCTTGAAATATATGGTTGCAACATTCAAATAGTGTTTTATGGGCCTTTTATCTTAATATTATACTGTGGTATTACAGTAAAAGAGATATATATATATATATATATATATATATATATATATATATATATATATATATATATATATATATATATATATATATATATACTATATATATATATATATATATATATATATATATATATATATATATATATATATATATATATATATATATATATATATATATATATATATATATATATATATATATATATATACACATACACACACACACACAGTTCCTCACCAACTGAGGGTAGTTTTGATCTTATGGCACTTTCTCAGCACTGTTAACAGCATTTTACAGCGCTGTAATTTGATGTTGCGTCAAGTTACGGCACTCTAAGCGCCGGTGACTACGCTAACGGCAAGAATAGGCACCAAGTTAACAGAGCTTACAGCATTGGTGTAACTTGATACAGCATCAAGTTATAGTGTCGTAAGTGCCATTAAAGTGCTAATAATGGGAAAACAGAAACTTACGGCAGAAATTGACTTATGGCTTGGTGCTGGAATGGATCCCCTGCTGTAAGTCTAGGACCTACTATATATACACACACACACATATATATGTGTGTGTATATATAGATAGATAATATGAGATATTTAGCTTTATATATTTAAGAAAGTGCAAATCAATTTCAAAATCTGCTATATTCGCAGGGCCAACTGAGCATAACATATTAAAAGCCAGTAATTATGATTTTTCACATGTTAAAATATCTTAATTGTCTGACAGACTACTGAAGTAGTGTAGAATAACTTGATAATTTAGTGAGTCAGGAATTATACCAGTTCTTATTGAAAAAAGGATTATCTGATGCCCTATAATTTGCACTGCAGTCTCTTATACTTTACATATAAGTGAATTGGAAATTTTGTACTTGTGAAACAAATATTATTTAAAATTGTTACAGGTACCTAGGTGTTTTGGGTCTCTCAGAATTTGTGGTCAATACTTTTGAATAGCTGATGTTTTTTATGGTACTAGTACCATGTGTGAAATCCAAAGCTATGGGCCTTAATGATGAGTTTTGCTGTGTTTTTGCTCCCATATTTTCTCTATAAGATGAATGGTTATTAAATGTTTTGAAAACTTTTTTATTAATTGGTTCATGTTATGTGAATAAGGATGTTGCTAACTTGAACTTGTTTATTCTAATGAGGGTCATTAAATATCAGTGCTATCACCTGTACCTTGGTAACAACTAAGGACTGCAAAGTTTGATTCTCTTAAAATATGAGGATATTTATGCAATGTGTGCAAGTTGTTTAGGTGTTCAGGAGTTTTCAAAATCCACAATTGTTATTTGATAAGCTACAGATGAAATTTAATATTTAAAATTATCTTCTTAGCATTAGAAGTAAATTATAAGTACAGTAATGATAGTACAGTACAGTGTACTGTAGTTAGATCATTACTCATTGACTTGATGTGATAACTAAACCCATTATTTAAACAAGTGGCTCTTGATTTTCGTGAGTGGACTTTGGTGGGGTGATAGACCTTATCATTGCTGATAAGCTTTTCTTATGTAATAGGTATACATCTTAGAGATTAGTTTATTAAAGTTGTGGTAGTTAACTACATAGTTATCACAGAACAGAGGAACATTGTGAATGCTGATGTGCCATCAGTTAAGTATGTTACATATTTTAGAATTTTCATAATAATTTTTGGATTGTAGAATTACTGTCTAGAAAATTATGCTATTTTTTATGTTTGATTGAATACATTTCATTGCTAGCATGCACATTTATACCCATTAATTATTTATTAAATTGAAATTTGTACTCTGGAATTATCAGGAAGCCCCATAATTTGGTGAATTAATTAACCTTTTATAGTAAAAGTGAGAAAGAAGCACATTTTGATTGCACAACATCATATTTAGGGTATTTTTTTTATTTAAAATTCTTTTGGGAATATGTTTAGTAACCAGAGTTAAAAAATTTGATTATTAAAGTGTATGCTGCTGTTCTTTTTTGTACTTTGTGTAAGGTCAAATGAAATGCATTAAAAACATTACCATGTCATGAGCTCCTTATGGTGAGTTAGTGCAGTTTACTTTCATTTAGTAGGTTACAACTCATTTAAGAAACAGTAGCTTAGCGTACGCTGTGCATAGTAGTTCATACTGTATTTCCCTTAAATTGTTTACCATTTATTTTTACCCAATTGCTGAAGCCAATAAAAGGACAATTTAATATTATCATAGGCATTATATGCAATATTTTAAAGCTAAATAACTTGGGTGTTTTGTGAATATAGTTATAGAAAAAAAAAATTTGGTAATGTGTACATTGATGATTTTTTTATGTTGGTATGTACAGGTATAGCTCTGCATGAAATCAAGTAAGACGTTTTGTTACTCTTGAAATGGTAGTGGACTCACAAGTAAGAAAAAAAAAATATGTCGCTACTGATCATACTTCCACTGTTAATAAATACCTCTTTAAACTCACCCTTGATATTTTCTGTTATTACCATTAGTGACCTAATTAAACAAGTTAGAAGTGAAAATTGTATTATCAGGCAGGATGTAGAATTATGTTTGATGTTTTTTCCTTATGTCTTCAGTTTCACTGAAAGTGAAATAAAATTATGTGTTTGAAAATCTCCCTTTTCCTGGGATTACTGGTAAAAGACATTGGTCTTTCATGATGGTAAACATTCCTATTTGTGTATGTGATTCCTCATTTCAAAAGATTTTGGTTCACAGATAATGTAATCACTTAAGAATGAACTCTTTATTATGACAGTCCATGTCTATTAATGACTATTATTAGTTTGGTGCAATTACTTTGAAGTTTTGACATGAGGCCAATCAGCTAACAGTTGTTTCACCACAAATCCATAATTTGTTCTTAAAAAGTTATATTTTTAGCATGAATGGGTGAAGCCAGTTAGATTCAGATTCATATTCTAGAGATTATTTTCACTGACTGATGTATATCACAAATTCAGAAAGGTGATCTTAACTGTCAACCAGGAGGGCATTTAAAAACCATCACCAGTCTCATAAAGTGATGTTTATGCAGATGTTATAATATGCAGACCTCTCATGACTACTCCCAGCCTTTAACAGAGTCACCAAGTCACATCTTTAGATTCTCATGTATTATGCCCAAAGGATTTATTTAGTCTTTGTTCTTATTTTTTTTTTTTACTGTTGGCCTTGCTTCCTTTTCTCCAGTGTGTTTATACCAAAAGTCCTATTGTTTTACTTTAGATAACATCATGTATCAGTTTGAAGTGTGTGGCAGTGTAGAGTTATTCCCCAAAAATTGACTTGTTCCATTATTGTAAGTACTGTAGATTGAAATCCCCTATGCCTCACCCACTCCAATCAGAATGAATCTGTGATAATGAGTATTGGGTAGTTTTAAATAAGTAACTTGCCAAGTAATTACATAGCTATTGGTTCCCTAACCTACGGCAGCTTAAAAATTCAAAATTCACATGGTGGCACTGTTATCGTTAGTGTGTAGGTGACAGGGTCCCGCGCACCATCTGGGACTCGTGGAAACAACCCAGCAGAGAGCTCAATTCATTTTCTGCCAGCTTCTGGTTAACATCGGAAGTTTTCACGCAGCTGCTTCTTCGCTTTTCGGCTTTTCTTTGCATGAATTTGGGAAGTATTCAGAATTTGTTGCTTTGTGGCTTGCTACCTTTGTCGAATTGTTGTTCGAGATATTATTTAGTTAAGGATGTCAGATTCTAGTTCATCTAGTATTTGCTTTTGTTCTGAGGGTTGTAGAACTAGGCAAACTAAGCTTTCATACAATTCTCATACAAAATGCACTAAATGTAGGGGGCAAGAATGTAGTAAGGATAATACTTGCATAAAGTGTCAGGATTGGGAGGATAAGAAATGGAAACCTTGAATTCTCATCTAGAGAAATTAGAACAAGATAAGAAGAGAAAAGCAGCCATTAGGGCTGAAAGTAGAGCCAATATAGATTCCATTCCTTTGGAAAATGTATGGGATAACAGAACTACCACTTCAATTCTTCCTCTTTCACCTATCCTAAGTCCTCCTACTTTACCATCTACTCCTGTTCCAGGTTTCCATGATTCCGCTCTTAGTGCCATTGCCAGCCTCGAATCTTAGGTTCGATCAGAAATTTAGTGTATTATCTAGTACTATTATGGAAATGGGAACAGCTATTAAATCTCTAATGGAAAAAATGTAAGTATTTACAGTGCAGCGAGAAGTGAGAGTGCTGTGTATATTGAGAAGGTGGCTGACGGTCCCACCAGTGCTCCTAGATGAAGGACACTGTCCCGCTTCCCCCCACCTGGGAGAAGACATACCGGAAGTCCAAGAGACTTGTGGGTTTTAGCGACTCTTCTCAACCTGGCTGTCAAGAGGTATAGGGAGGCTAGCCGACAACCTTCCTGCAGTTTTCAAGTCCAGCCTGATTCTCCTGCTCATCATCGTCATTTTGCCAGAGACAGTCCTGAGCTCTATAAGCACTCTAAGCGCCCGACTTCCTTCAAGCGCCCACCGACTTGCACCAGACTTCGGCTGATGAGCGCCTGTGACCTCGCTCCAGAATACTGCTGATGAGCGCCGGGTGCCTGCTGTCTCATGCCAGAATACCGCTGATGAGCGCCCAGTGCCTGCCGTCTCATGCCAGCTTCCACTCTAGAGCGCCCAGCGCCAACTCCCGAACTTCTGATGCCAACAGCTGAACTCCCAGCTTCTGCTTCTGGAGCCCATGCCCCTTCTTCTGTTATTCCATCTTCCTCATCAGTCCAGGAAGATTCTTTAGCCCACTCAAGCGCCAATTGACCGAGCTTATGGGTTTTTGAAGAAATCCTCTTCTGCTCCAGAGTCCAAGGATAAATCTTTGTCTCCTATCTCTTTGGAAGAGGAAGAGATTGTTCAGGATACGGTTCCCTCTTCTGCTTACTTGTCTCTTCTACGTTTACTCCTGGATAATTTCCCTGGTTTCTTTGTGCCTGCTTCACCTACTTCTCCAGCTTCTACCTTCCTCATGAAAAAGCATTCGTCAGAAGATACCAGGTTACGCAAGCTAGTTCTTTCCTCCTCCTGGAAGAAGGTTCTCAAAGAAGTTTACTCTTGGCTGGCCGCTAACAGAGAACAGGGCAAAGCGACATTCGCTTTTCCGCCCAGCAAATTGTTAAAGATGTGGTACTCTTACTATGCCACCGGGGAAGTTCCTTCCTTGGGAGTTTCTGCCTCCTCCCAAGAGGACATCTCTGGTCTGGTGGATTCATCTCGTTGAACGGCCTTTATGTTGGCCAAAATGTTTTCCTCAGCTGAACTGGATCACCTTATCAGGAACATATTTAAGGTGTTTTAGATATTTAGTTTCCTCGATTGGGCCATCAGGGCGATAGCGAGGAAGATTGAAGCCTGTCCTGATCTAGCTGAAGATTTTGCCTCCGATTGGCTAGGAGTTCTTTCATGCTCAGACAGAGCAATTAGAGATGGCTCTTTAAAACTCGCCTCCTTATTTTCTATGGGCGTCCTTAAGAAGAGGGAGCTCAGGTGTTCGTTCACCTCGAAAGGAGTCTCGCTGACTCAGAAGTCAGTTCTACTTTTTGCTCCTTTAGACAAGTCACCTCTTTCCTCAAAACACAGTGAAGGAGATTCTTTCAGACTTGCAGAGTAAGTCTACCACTGACTTGTTGGCACAGTCCACTAGACGTCCGAAAGAGCCTGTGCCTTCCACATCAAGATCATTCTCCCCTCTTCAGTCTCAACCCTTTCATGGAGGGAGAGCTAAGACCCAGTCTCGACCTAGATCAAACTTGTGACCTCCTACAAAGTCCATTAACCCTCACAATCCGGGCTAAAATACGCTTATGTAACATCTGAGACCGGGCTAAAATTGACTATTGCAAATTGGAGAAAAATACATATCTATGGAAAGGTAATAGCATGCACATGAACGTGGAACAAAAAAAAAAATTAAAAAAAATTTTTGTACTTACCAGAGCGAGTTGATTATAAAGTGCTATAAGATGGATGAGCGGGGAGACAGCTGACTGAAAAGAATTGGCCCGGGCGCGGGCCTTTTCGCCGACACGCTAACAAACAATACCACGCAAAATAATGAATTCTAAAAGTTTGCACTTGTATACAACAAATATAATACAATAAAAGTTATTTACATGTAAGTTATTACCCGTAAAATGCAATGAAAATGAAACATACCCATAAATGTAAAAAAAAAGTATATAAAAAGTAATACTCGGGAAAAAAGTTATCGAAAGCCTTATATTTCTGCCCTTATCGTATGAAAAATATTAGTATTTATGAAAGACCCGTAATGTAATATGAAAACCCGTAATGTAAAGTAAAAGTTATTGAAAGTGAACAATACCCATCAAGTTATACCCGTAAAATGCCAAGAAATTGAAATATATATCATCAATGTATGCCAACACATTTCTCGACTCAATGAAAAGCTCTCTCTCTCTCTCTCTCTCTCTCTCTCTCTCTCTCTCTCTCTCTCTCTCTCTCTCTCTCTCTCTCTCTCTCTCTCTCTCTCTCTCTCATAAAAGACTGTCAAGTGAATAATGTAAATGTAAAACAAAGTTTACTTGAAATAAAAAGTTATAAATTATTACCCGTAAAATGCAATGAAAATGAAACATACCCATAAATGTAAAAAAAAAGTATATAAAAAGTAATACTCGGGAAAAAAGTTATCGAAAGCCTTATATTTCTGCCCTTATCGTATGAAAAATATTAGTATTTATGAAAGACCCGTAATGTAATATGAAAACCCGTAATGTAAAGTAAAAGTTATTGAAAGTGAACAATACCCATCAAGTTATACCCGTAAAATGCCATGAAATTGAAATATATATCGTCAATGTATGCCAACACATTTCTCGACTCAATGAAAAGCTATCCATCTCTCTCTCTCTCTCTCTCTCTCTCTCTCTCTCTCTCTCTCTCTCTCTCTCTCTCTCTCTCTCTCTCTCTCATATAAAAGACTGTCAAGTGAATAATATACCCATAAAAGAAAAAGTGAATTACCAGGTAAATAAAAAACAAAGTTTACTTGAAATAAAAAGTTATGATAACATGTATTTTACTCTCTCTCTCTCTCTCTCTCTCTCTCTCTCTCTCTCTCCTAGAATTCATTGTAGCTGTGGTATATTTTGAAGCATGGCAAACATAGACCGACGCCACATGTTGGGCACCAGGTTGTGACCAACTTCCTCCGTCTTTCCTCAATGTTCTTTGTGTTAGCACATACGTGGCAGGTCCTCTGGCTCAGTTTTCCCTTTTGGGTTTCGGGAAGGCGGTCCAAGAAGTGGGTCTGGCACCATTGTCTGGGTGCCAGACGAGACGTTTCTGGTTGCTCGACAAATTTTCCCTTGGCTGTTCTCTGGAATTGGCCATATTTCGTCAAGAGCTGTTTACACACGTTGAGTGAAAAGTAGCGCAGAGAAATTGACTGTTTTGTATGGAATTTGTACAGGTTATACGCATTCAGCATACAAACGTCTATGATGTGGAATAGGGCTTTTTGTACCACTTCATTGTTCTCCCAGTGCATGCCACGTATCCAATTTGCATATCAGATTTATCTACAAGACGCATGTTTTTCACGTAGTCCACAATCACATCTGGTTTGTAAATGGTTTCACGTGTTCTGTAGTCCTGTTTCCCAGTGGATATCATTTGCCCAGTGTGAATCCCCGACAACAGATTGAATTCCTTTCGGTCCTTCCATTTCACAAGGAGATGATGAGCTTTCTTTCTGAAAACAGCCTCACCTCGTTTGATACCCTTTGGGAATTTGGGCATTCCTTTTCTATTGTCTCTGACCGTCCCAACCAACCCGGTGTTGTTGTCGTGGAGATAAGTACTTAGCCCGGGCTGGTGTAGTAGTTATCAGTATACAGGATATGGCCTGCATTCCAATAGGGATCCATTAGCGTCTTCACAACGGCCCCTGAATGCCCCAAGGGATCATTAGCTGGGATGTCTACGTCTGTCCCTGTATAAATGACAATGTCAAGAACATATCCCGTTTTACAGTCACAAATAACATATATTTTTATCCCAAAACGATGTCTTTTTGTTCTTATGTATTGCTTGAATATCAGTCTACCCTTGAATAACACTAAACTTTCATCCACAACAAGTTTTTGGAAGGGATAAAAATATTTTTGAATCTTTCCTTACCATTTCCAAGACATCTCTTATTTTCCACAGTCTATCATTACTATTTCTATCCCTCATCTCATTGTCTGTGAAATGCAAGAACCGATATATATCCTGATATCTATCACGTGGCATGAATTTTCCATATATCGGGCGTATATATGTATGCATCTGTTGCCCAGTAATCCCTCATACGATGCTTCGATGTATGAGGCATTAGTAACGTGAGCCAGGAACACTATCATTTCTTGAGACAAACATCTACCCATTTCTTCATCTTGATGTACCAGGAGGCCTGTCACGTGTGAGGAGCGAGTGATACCGATTGGTTTCATCGACCATGACTTGCACTATATCATCGTCGATGAATTTCCGAAAATAATCGGATTCTTCACTCATATTAGGGTCGAGGTCAAAATCAGCGTCACTCCTGCTGAACCACCAAAAACATAATCATGAGGAACGAAATTACGCCCATCAGTCCACCCATCATCTTCTGTAGCCGCAGCCGACCCATGTGTTCGAACACCACGGCCGCTTCCCTTCCCCGATGAACTGCGAGAGGAAGAGGATCCCACCCTCCCCCGTTGCCTGCGGCGTCGGCGAACGGACCCTCTGCCTCGGAGAATGTCTTCTTCATCATCAATTATTTCAGCTTGATAAGCATCACTATCATCACTACTACTATCAGTTTCTTGCTGACGATATGTAGGATCATTCAGTTCCTCATCACCACTTTCATCAGCCCATCCCAAGCCTTCGAGAACGCGTTCTCGTAATCAGACTCGCTCCCATAGCTATCACTATCGTGGAATTCTTCCAACAATTTCAAAGTTTCACTGATTTCTTTGGTCGTTAGGGACCTCTTTTTACTACTAATTTTTTCTTACTAGTAGAAGGATCACTGACAAAAGTATCACTATCATCCGAGACGTGTGGCCGCACACAAGACCGCTGAAGTGCTTGGTTGGGGTCAGAAGAAAATGATCGCGACCCTCCATGGCCAATGCTTGGGGACTACTGATCGCTCTCATTCAGCTCTCAGAGGTGGTGTATGGTGATCTATGGGTTGCCAATTTGTAAAAAATACTCTAGAGGTGTCGCAGCAGAAAAATTCGCCAATTCCATTCAAAACATTTGGTGGGCGATTGAAATCTTTCAGGAAAGATACCCGGACTCCGCCACAGAGTTAATTTAAATCTTTCAGGAAAGATACCCGGACTGTGGGGGTTAAGAGGTCTTCCTTCAAATCCAACCCCAAGAAGTGAGAAGTTAGTCCTCCGCGGCCAGGTAGGAGCCAGATTTCTACTTTTTTGGAAAGAATGGGAGAGCAGAGGAGCAGACCCCTGGGTGACCAAGGTTCTCAAGGAGGACCACTCCGTTCCTTTCGTAAAGACTCCTCCTTTAGTTACATCTCCAGTTGCCTTGACAACATATTCAAAAGGTTCCACGAAGTTTTTGGCTCTCCTCTCAAGAAGTTGAATCCCTTCTTTTCAAAGGAGCAGTGGGAGAAGTGCTAGATCCCCACTCAGAGAGTTTCTACAATCGCCTTTTCGTGGTTCCGAAGGCCTCGGGGGTGCTGGAGGCCCGTTCTGGATGTCAGCGCCTTGAATGTGTTTGTACTGAAGACGAAGTTTCATGTGGAGACCGTTTGCTCAGTCATGTCCTCAGTACAACAGGGGGACTGGATGGTCACCCTGGATATGCAGGATGCATATTTTCACGTCCCTGTTCATCCAAACTCACGAAAATTTCTACACTTCATTTTTTTGGACAGGATACTAAATTTCCGGGCCCTATGCTTCGGCTTATCAACGGCTCCTCAAATTTTCACATGAATCCTTGCTCCTCTGGGGAATTGGCTTTATCTTCTGGGAATCAACATCAACTTATATCTAGATGATTGGCTTCTCTGCTTGTTGGAGGAGGAAAAGTGCGCAGGGGACTTGAGAAGAACTCTTTGCCTGACACAGGAGTTAGGCACTCTCATAAGCAAAAAGAAATCCCTTCTGACAACGACTCATGAGATTCCCTATTTTAGGATGATACTGAACTCTCAGACTTTTCGGACTTTTCTGTTGCCCAAAAGAGTCAAGAACTGCCTTCAAACTGTCAGTCAGTTCCTTGCTCTTCCTTCCTGCTCGGCAGTGCAGTAGGTGAGTCTTCTGGGGACCCTTGCTTTAGTAGAGCAGTTTGTAAATTTAGGCAGACTGCACATGAGATCCCTTCAGTTTTTCCTCAAAGCAAATTGGTGCAGAAAAACTCAACCAGACTCTTTCATCCATCTGATTACGTCGGAAATCAAAGAGGATCTCCAGTGGTTGTCATGTGGAGAAAGACTTCAGGAAGGGAAGTCTCTTCTCCTAGCATGCCCAGACCTTCTCTTTTATTCTGGATGGCAGGGAAGTCTCCAGAACATGGACTATGGTACAACAGAATTCTCACATCAACACAAAGGAACTGAGAGCAATTCACCTGGGCCTTCAGTCCTTCTCGGATCTGGTCCACAGCAAGAAGATTGCAATACATGTGGACAACACCATGGCTCTTGCTTTCATTCGCAAATGGGGCACTCATTCCTTCTCTCTGTGCGAGACGGCGAGGGATCTCCTTCTGTGGGCGGGGGAGAACCAAGTCTCTCTTGTCACCCGGTTCATTCAAGGGAGGATGAACATGATTGCAGACGAATTAAGCCGCCTCAAACAGGTCCTTCCAACCGATTGGACTTTAGACCCAATATTGTGCAACAACCTGTGGAAACTGTGGGGCAAATCCACAGTGGATCTTTTTACAACGTCGAGAAACCCCCATCTTCCCTTCTTTTGCTCTCCGGTCCTGGATCCTCAAGCTTGGAGCACGGACGCCATGCTTTTGGACTGGACAGACTTAGATGTGTACACCTTACTTACCTTCAGAATGATCAGGGAAGTAATCAACAAGCTGTCAGCGCATCATAACACCTCCATGACCCTAGTAGCCCCATTTTGCCGAACAAGGAATGATTTCTAGACTTGATTCGACTCCTGGTAGACTACCCAAGACTCCTTCCACCAAAACGGTCTCTGCTCAGACAACCCCACTTTCTCAAATTCCACCAAGGGTTATCCACTCTGGCCCTGAGAGGCTTCAGACCGTCAAGCGCCTTGCCAGAGCAAAAGGGTTTTCGAGACAGGCTGCAGAGGCAATTACGAGATGCAGACAAGCTTCTTTTGCAAAGCTCTACCAACCAAAATGGGCAGTCTTCAGAAGGTGGTGCTGCTGCTATAACGTCTCTTCTTTTGAGACATCTATAAGCCAAGTAGCTGACTTTGGTATTCCTAAAGTCCATCAGGAAGCTATCGACCTCTACTATCAAAGGGTATAGGTCGATGCTCAGCTCAGTTTTTAAGCACAGAGGGATGGACCTGTATTCTAATCAAGATATCACTGACTTGATCAAATCCTTCGATACGTCCAAGAAAGAAAGTTCTTCCAACGTCTCTTGGAACTTAGACATTGAACTGAAATGGCTTTCAGGTCCTCAATTCGAACCTCTTTGTTCTGTTTCCCTCAGGAATCTAACAAAAAAGACTCTCTTTTTAGTGGCTCTCGCTATTGCCAAACATATTAGCGAGTTACAGGCAATAGACAAGAGAATAGGCTTTGCACAAGAGGACGCAGTCTGCTCTTGTTCTCTTGGTTTCCTCGCAAAGAACAAGGACCCTTCTAAACCCTGGCCTAGATCCTTTGTCATCAAGAACCTTATGGATATCTTAGGACCTGAGGAAGAAGAAAGACTCCTCTGTCCAGTGAGGTGCCTCAGGTACTATCTTCAGAGGACGGAAAAGATTAGAGGACCTTCGAGAAACCTCTGGTGCTCTGTAAGAAACCCAGTTTGCCCGCTCTCCAAAAATGCCATATCCAGGAAGAAGCATTTCCAGTACTTAAGGTTAAGGCTCACGAAATTAGGGCAGTCACAACTTCCCTTGCTTTTAAACACAACTTGTCCCTTTCCTCGATCCTACAGTCGACATTCTGGAGATGCAAGTCCATATTTGCCTCACACTACTACAAGGACATAGAAACCGTGTTTGAAAATTGTAGCATTTTAGGACCTTTATCCATGGCTGTCATGGTGCTGGGAGAGGAAGCATAGGGAATCTGTCTGTTCCATTGCTATCCACTCGCCTTGACTTGAGGTTTTTAGTCGATGGGAAGCCTGGGGGTACTTTGTACCTGGAGTACCCACCAGTTCATATTTTATTATTGATAATGGTTGGGTTTTGGTTTTATTCTGTGGTGTAAGTGACTGTTGTCATTTTGTATTCTGGTCTTCACCCAGGACAAGGGCATCTTTTAAAACTTTGTCAGCATACGGTGTACTTCCTCCCCTGCAAAGTTCCCACTAATGTAGTGGCGACCCTTGACTATACTGCCACGTCCACTACAAGTTAAGAGAAGCGCTGACCAGAGGCAGTACCTACCTGCAGCAGCTCTCTCAAAAGGTAAGGAAACAACAACCATTTATTCAATGTTAGCAACCTTTCTATTTTAAATTCATTACTTACTTAATGCTTTGGAGGAGAGTGAATATGTCTATGCTCTTTCCCACCTCCTAACAATGTGGAATCAGCTCCTCCCCTTGCACGGACATTAGAGCATAAAACGAATTGAGGTCTCTGCTGGGTTGTTTTCTTGAGTCCCGACCTCGTCAGTCACTTACACTAACGATAACAGTGCCACCGTGCGAATTTTGAATTTTTAAGCTGCTGTAGGGTAGGGAACAGATAGCTATGTAATTACTTGGTAAGTACAGGCAGTCCCCAGTTATCGACGGGGTTCCGTTTCTGAGGGTGTGATGATAACCGAAAATCTGCGATTTTCGGAGGTTATCGGCGCCGAAAAGTGCCGATTTTCGGTTATCAGCATCTCTGTTAGGTATGTATAGGCGCCAATACCCAATTATCGGCACCGATAAGCGGAAATCGGCGATTTTTGGCGCTAGACAAGCCCCATAAAGCCAGATCGCTGTTAACCGGGAACTGCCTGTATACATAAACCTTTGTTTTTCATAAAAATGTCATTTTTCCACCTGTTCTTATGTGCAGTAGTATTTAGTATCCTTTCAGTTCTGGTGCTTTTCCCCTTGGTTTATTACTTTTCATCAGCTTCCTTTGGTCTCATCTTTCCTGTGTCCAACTTTAGCTTTAATCTTTTAGTTCTCATATATGAAACAAGTCCTTCATCTGAGCTGCGGGAGAGTTTCAAGATGTGACGTAGTGGTTTCATTAAACTACTTGATAATGTTGATAAATTAGTAAACCAAGCAGTGCATATAGTTTATAAAATGTAGTAAGTTTCATTCACAGCTTCCTGCATCATCTGTAGTTAATGTAAACGTATACCAATTTCTGACCCATTGTTTTACATTGCCATTCCTCTCAACTTAATTATTCCCCTCAATTAGTTTTCTGGTTGTCTCTTCCTTTCTGGATTATATTGGCTTGAGTTCATGCCGGTTCTGTTTAAAGCCTGGTCTTGATAAGTTTATGCGATATTTCTCGCTTTGAACTTCTAGTACTTTTACAGTTCATTTGTAGCTTCAGATTTTTTCAGTGGTCTCCTGTGCTTTATTAGTCCATGTTTTTCTCAATATAAATTCAATATGTAATATTTTCAGCGCGATGTAGCAAATTATCATCACTTAAACCTAAATCTACTGATGCTCATTTCCCCTGGCAATTGTCTTGTAAAGCATTGTCATCTTAATTTGGTTTTATTGTTTGTGCCCTTCTTGAATATTTAATCTTGATTTTATATCAGTTCCATTTAAAAGATTTTAGTAAACTACCAGTATTTCTTAGATAGAATAGGCTAGTCATTTTTGCATAGCTATGCACAGCTTTGGCAGTCTCTGTCATATCCTTTTTCAGTAGATAAATTAACATCTTTACTTCTATTGAGGTTAATATGCATCATTTTAAGCAACTGTATGATCATCACTGTTTGGGAAAATCTGTGCTTTATGCCAGGTAAAATACCAGATTTGCTCGCCTAAAAAATGCTTGTATGAGATGCACCTTTGTCTTGTAAGGCATTTTTTGGAAACAGTTTTAGTGCAGTACAGTACATGTCATAAATTTCTTAAAAATTATTTTAGTTCTTGTTGGTGGAATTGAAAATTATTTTAGTTCTTGGTGGAACAGCACTTTATATATACATATATATCTAACAGTAGAGATTGTTTGTCACTTATATCTTGAATAGAAATTCTTACCCATTTAGGCCTAGGCTATCTTATCATTACGCACTGTAACATAAAGCACAATGTAGTAATAAAACACTTGGGTTGGGGTGCATTTGATTCATTGTTATGTTCACTTAGCACAAGTTTGCAGGATGTATTTTCTCTCTGCTCTCTCATGGGTATCATTTAAGTTTGGGTATTTCCCCATGTTGAAGGAAGGGTCAACACCTCTGCTTTTGTCAGCCATGTCTTTGGCATGTCCTATCTTTCTCCCCCTGGGTCTGGAACAATTGGGAACTGGGACATGTCAGAGGGTGGTGCAGATCCGTGCCCATTGTCTCCTTCCTCTTTTCAGTCTGCCATCAGTGGTGCCAGTTCTGGTGCCAGAATTCATTCTCTAATAGGATCGCTTGGGAGATAGTAGTATGAGTCACCTGACGTTTTTCCCTCTTTTAATTTTTGTCTTATTGGATCAGCTTGGTAGGAGTGATGCTTTGATTTTTTCTGATAATGTTTAAGGGGTTTCACCGCTTCCACCAGGTAGTAAGCATCTGCTAAAGCTGATTCATTGAGGAAAGTTTCCTTTTACTCTTTAGGATAGTTTCACTTGCATCATCTGTAGCTCAGGATCATATATGGTTTAAGACTAGAATTAAGTATCTGTAAGTTTCTAGAGGAGTCTAGGGTTTCTTCCATTCTCCCATGCATTATGGCTCTCTTCACCCTGTGCGATGTGTGTGCCTTGCAGTTTTGACGCACTGGTCGCCTGCTCCAAGTGCAGTTTTGCACATTTCACTGCAATGCTGCTCCCCTTTGTTCCTTGCTCCTGTGTGTTGTGTCCCTCAGGTTTTCTCCCTCATTCTGTAGGTTCTCTAGTTGCCACTCTTATTCACCTATGCAACTATTGCCTGCCTTTAAAGAATTTTTTGGCAAAGCACTCATTTCTGCCTCTTTTTCAGTAGGCAGGCACTTGCCTTTAGTAGTCTTTTTACTTTCTGCTTCAGGGATTTTGACTCCTTATTCTGTTGTGGGAGTTTCTATCCGTAAACAGTTGATTGCTGTTTTGGTTTTGATTTCCCTGTAGTTCAGGAACTTTCTCATTATCATGAGAATTTTCTTGATTTGAATTTAGATGTTTTGTTGAGCCAGCAGGTTTTCAACTGAATCAGTGTTCTTTTTGAGCCATAGCAAGTGGTTTCGTCAGCAGTGACCAAAAAGGAGTTTTCAACCCTCAGTAGATACTACCAGGAATTAGTTCAGTGCAGTCAGCTGCTGCTGTTACATCATCAAGTGTTGTAGTCTTTGCCCTGGTCTCTAAGGAACTTTCTGGTGAACATTCAGTGGTAAAGCCCTTTTTTCCCATTTCTTTGTCAGGAGAGCAAATTTCTTGTGCTTTTGTTCATCAATGAATCGGGTGTCTGGTGTAAAACCAAATGAAGAAATGGTCACAATTTGTTCTTTGAAGAAGTTAATTATTTTGTGGAAGGAGAGATTAACAAATTATATGGTGGGAAGAGAACCTTCATTTGTGCTGCAATTCACTAAGATTGTCTTGGGTATGTTCAGGCTTTGTTCAGGTAATAGAAAGAAAGCGTCTTCAAAGAAATAGTCTCTTCAAAGAATGTTTTGCTATTCTTGTCTCCATATATGGCAGAAAGATATCTGCCTTGTATTCAAGGGGCCTCTTTCCAAGTCTTGTGGTAGTATCAGAGAAGGACTACAGGCATTTCCCCATTTACGATGTTTCATTTTATGATAAATCGAGTTTGCAAAGGAGTTAGCAGTTCCAATGGTTTCAAAAGTACAAAGCAATACCGATATTACAATATTGAAAATATTTTAAAGTTTGCATGCGACGGGCGCAGGCAGCAGCGTACGATGGTGTCATGAACATCTTGGAGTTTTATGTTTATGATACAGTAATTCATATTTTATGTTTATGATACTGTACAGCAATGCATATTTCATTAAAGGATATGTATATACAGTACTGAGAGAGAGAGAGAGGTATGTTCAAGTTAAAGCCTAATAGTAACACACACACACACACACTCTTACACTATTTTGAGAGAGAGAGAGAGAGGTGTTTATGTTAAAGCCTAATACAGTAACACGCATACTCACACTCTTACACTATTTTGTTTTTATATTATGTGATAGTATTCACTTTTATAATTTTACTGTATTTTCTTTTTTTTTTTTAGTTGTATAAACCAAATTATAAATGCAATCAAGTTCATAGGGCACGTACATATGCACACACTCAATTCCATACCATCGGTGAACTTGGTACAGCTTGTTGGGTTTTGTCTTGCATGCATATGAAATAAGCGTTTTAAATATTTTTATGGTGATAAGAGATGAAATAACCTTTTGTTGACTGTTATGTGTGCTAATCATATTTAGAATAGATAAAATTTGTAATAAAAATGGTGCAGTAAATCAAGCAAGGAAAAAAAAAATGGTAACGTATTTAATTTTTTTCCATCGTAACATGTATAATTACTGTCACAAACAAATTGTAAAACTCCAAGAAGTTCACGATGCCCTCAAATGAGTGTGTGCATATGTAACCTATGAACTTCTTGGAGTTTTATAAATTTATGTTTATGATATAGTAATTCATATTTCATTAAAGGATATATACAGTACTGAGAGAGAGAGAGAGAGAGAGAGAGAGAGAGAGAGAGAGAGAGAGAGAGAGGTAGTTTACATTGGTAAACAAATGAATTGGTGGGAAACAGCTGTTTTGTGATTTTGAGTGATTTTCTTTTAATGCAAAGTGCAGTATGTTTGTTTACCTTAGTATATATGTTTTACATTTATATTATTAAAAATAATAATAATTCTATTAATACATCCGTTTATTTTAGCAACTAAAAAAATTGTTTTCTTAATTCTTTTGGATTGTTTTTTTAATACATATTACAATGATAATATATCAGTATAATAATACAGTATAAATGGATTCTGTAAGTAAAATAAACAGTTTCATTACCATTACCTTTATCTTAAATACAGCTGCAATAGCTTATTTGACCTTTGCAAATGGATACTATGAGTGTAACACCTGGGTTAGCGTAGGTTTATAGTTCACACATAGCCTAAACATTTTTACCTCGTGTATGGTAATACAAATTGGAACAACTAATAAGGAAGTTGCTGTATAAAAATACATTAATGGTCGCAAAACCATGGTAGGCTGTGGGTTTAGTGTAGGCTAGGCTAATTTCAAGTTTTCAAGGAATTATGGGGTTTTTGTAATGTAACCCCATTGTAACTGGGAAAATATCTGTACCCCTGGTGCAGGTTTTTGTTAATGGGGATAAAGAGAGATTCTCTCTGGTTGGGGTTTACATGCAGAGAAAATGTCATCTTTATTCCCTATAACGTTGCAATAAGTGGTTTTCATTCCTTATGGGAGTTTTCAGCAAAGTGGAGGTCTTCTCCTCTTGGTCATATGATTAAGGGGAAGTTTTTTTGACTGGCAAGTCGGGCTTGGGTTCTTTCCTTTTACCTGAACATGTGTCAACAAGTAGTCTTGATCAGATTCATTTTTAGCTTAAACTCTCATGGAAGACAGACCCAGTCCTCATGTTCCCTGTAGATGCCTCATTGAAGGTCTGGGGCTCAATTATGGAATATCTTGAAGTTTCAGAAGTTAAACTGGGATTGGAAAAATCATGTTAAACCTATAATTTCAAATTCTTAGGAGTCAGAAGGAACTTGAAGCAGTGTGAACATCCAGTAAAAAGTATATGTGATACAGTATCATTAAATATCTTTTGTCCACCTAGATAATGGTATCATTAATGTTTGTTCCTTAGTGCTCAGAATAGCAGAGGCCCTTCTTTGAGCACAAGCAGGGAATATTGCGGTGATTCCTTAGTTTGTTCTAGGTAGGAACAGTATATTAAGAGACTAGCTAAGCTGCAGGAATCAGACTCTACCTACAGAATGGTCTGAATTTTCTGTACGAACTTTGATAAACTGATTGTAAGCCTCTTTTCGATGACTCAGAACAGGCAGTTACCAGTCTTAGACTTCCACTTCCAAGGCCCTTAGATTGGTTTGGCAGGCATTTTCCAGCAGAATTACTTGGTTATGAACCTTACATTTTCTTATTTTGTGATCAGAAGAGAGGTACCTAAAAAGTCAAGGTATCCAGAAGCACTAAGATGCCCTAGAACTCTTTCTTTCAGGAAGATTTCCTAAACCTCCCCATACTTCAGATGATCATGTTAACACTAGAAACCATCTCATGCAAGAGTGAGGTTTCTCTGATGTGTATTTAGAATCTATCCTTAAGTTTATGAGGAGTTCAACAACTAATGATTTTGGTGGCAGTGGTCAGTTTCTCTCCCCGGGAGTTGGGCTTGAGGGATTTCCTCAATGGTCACCTCTTTTGACAACTTCATTAAGTCTTTAGTTTCTTAGTTACTTTAAATAATGTCAGTTCCAGCTAAAGTGTACTTCCGCATATTCGCGGTTCTGGATTCGCGGCTCCACCTATTTGCAGATTTCTCTGTGGAACATATATACTCATTATTCGCGGAAAATTCGTGTATTCACAGTATTTTTCATTGAGAAATATTCAAAAATTACTGTATTTTCATATAATTTTTGTGACTAAATGCCCTTTTTGTGATAAAACTATTAAATATTCAGGTATAAGCATTTTTAGTTTTTTTTTGTGTGTTTTTAACTATCACAATAGGCAGTTTTTAGAGAGGTTTTAAGTACAGGCAGCCCACGGTTATTGGTGATCCGGTTTTACAGCGATTGTCTAGCGCCAAAAATCACCAATTTCTGCTTATCGGCATCGATAATTGGGTATTGGTGCCAATACATACCTAACAGAGGCACCGATAACCAAAAATCGGCAATTTTTGGCGCGTTTCGGCACCGATAAGCGCCGAAAACTGCTGATTTTCGGTTTTCGGCGATTTTCAGTTATTGTCATCCTGTCAGAATGGAACTCCCGCCAATAATTGGGGACTGCCTGTATTCGCGGATTTTAGCTATTCTCAGGGTTAGTGGTATGCATCCCCCGCAAATACCGGGGGTCAACTGTATTAGAGATTATAGTTCTAGGTTTCCTTGCATTTTATGTAATCTGCAATTAGACATTGCTTACAATCTGTTCCCCAGGAAATCTTTAGGTCTTTTGCAATTGAGGCACCTGGTACACTATAACTATTTTGTGAGTCTTGATGTGGTTTAGATTTTGCCAGCAGAGCTGATTTGAGTCTAGATCAAAAGCCTCTTGAAGAACTTGAATTCTCTCTTGGTAGCCCTAGCACCTGTGAAAGACTAAGAGAATTTCATGTGTTTTGTGGAATGCTGGTTTTGCATTGAATATACTAGTCTTTTGCTCTTGCCCTGGATTGAGAGCCAAAACTCCTCAGGGTTGTTAAAATGCCAAACTTTACCTCATTTTAGGGTAATGGGTGTGACACATTTTTACGTCATATATGGCAGTCAAGTCTAGTAGAGATGATATTAATCATTTTGTACATTAAGGGAGGAAACACTAATAAGTCTAAGCACTTCCCCCCTCCCCTTATTTTTTTTTATGCTATGGTCAGATTAGAATGTTACCTCATCGTGATTTATTAACTTGCTGAAGGTAATTATTCATTAAGAAAGTTTTAGCAAATGTACTCAGCCGCTATGACAAAGTAAGAGCGATAGGATGGGCTCGACATCCAGAGTTCTGCAGCTGACGATGGGCTTGTTTTGAGATCAAGTGGAGTCTTGTTTCTCAATTAATTGTTCACCAGTGCAAGATCCTCCAGCTCGGCAGGTGGCCACCAGGCTGTTCCCAGGTTAGGTCTGGACTGTAATGCCTTTCCTCCTTTTGCAAGGTTTCAGGAAGTCATCAATGAATTAGGCAACTCGGCAAGTTGCCGCTTGCCATTTATTTTCCTAGGTGGCCAAGGAAGTCTAGGTTTCCAGTTTCATTCAGTGGTGGATAGATCTGCCCATACTTCTCCCTAATTGGGAAGAATCCCTTGAAGCAGCTGAGTGAGTAAAGGCTCCATCTCAATCCCGCAAACTTAAGATGACCACAATAACCACATAGAGATGGTCCGCAGCTCCTGTGAGCTCAAGGTGAGATCTTGCAGGAAGGCCGTTATTAGTGCCAAGGGAAAATCTATTTTATAAAGCATGAGAAAAAGTTCTCAGTAGCAGCCTTTAAAGGTTAAGGGCCATTGTGGCTTTGACTCTTGGGTTTGTTTGAGGAAAAAGACATATAAAGGCAGTCCCCGGTTAACGGGGATCCGGTTTTATGGCGCTTGTCTGGAGACGAAAATCGGCAGTTTTCGGCACCAAAAATCACCGATTTCTGCTTATCGGTGCCGATAACTGGGTATTGGTGCCAATACATACCTAACAGAGGCACCGATAACGGAAAATCTGTGTATTTTGGCGCCGATAAGCCCCGAAAATCGCCAATTTTTGGTTAGCGGTGATTTTCGGTTATCATCATACCTTCAGAAATGGAACCCCACCGATAACCGGGGACTGCCTGTAATTAGATGTCTTTTGAGGTGCAAAAATGGAGTTTCCCAGGTCTCTGGTACACACTTTACCTTGGAATCTGTATGTGGGTCTTAAGTTAGTTATGTTGCCACCCCTTGAACCTTTTGGAACAGGCTTCTTTTAAAGAGGGCTGTATAAGAACTCTTTGCAGTAGCCCTAGCCACAGCTAAGAGTGTGAGAGAGCTACATGCTTTGTCAGTTAAGGTAGACTTTGCTAAAGACAAGGCAATTCTTTTCTTTTTGCTGACTTTGGGCTAAGAATGGTTTTGGGCCTGGAGCCTTTACCTTCAACACTCCCTTTACCCAGCTTACAATCACAAGGACCTGAGGAGTTTGACCCTTTTGTGGGTCCAGTGATGACTTTAAGAATTTGTCTGAATCACACTGAAGAAGTTAACACTGCTATAAGAATCTGTCTGTAGTGTTTGGAACCCAGGGTTTTTGATAAGTAACAATGTAATGTCCTTTTTATTAGGTCTTTGGTTAAGAACTCTCTAGCAAATTTTTATCCTAAATGGAAGCTGAAGCCAACTTAACGTGGGTACAGTGGCTAAAACTTTTAACTTTGGAAAGAACTTAACTATGGATAAGTTATTCAAGTCACTCAGTGGCACAGTTAACTTTGGAAAGAACTGAACTATGGATAAGTTATTCAAGTCACTCAGTGGCATGGTGTTTCTGTATTTGCTATGATTTATCTTCATGGTGTGGAGATTCAACACAATTATTGCAGTGTTAGCTCCTGTGGTTTGTGCAGGGGATCTTATGTCCTGAATCAGTCGGTATCCTTATTTCTGCCTACTGCTTTTTATACCTGGTTGTGGTTTTTGTTAAGTGTAGGAAGTGTTCCTTCTTGTATAAAGGTACATGGTAGTTACCCATTTTTGGTTCTCCAAGGTTTTGGCACAATAACTCCACCTCTCCTTCTGCTGAAGGGGACACCTTCCACAGAGACCTTAGGTATCTTCATGGTAAGGCTCTTGTACCTGAGTGACAATCCTCCCAAGGCAGCATTAACACCATTGGATTAAATTTACTGGGTAAATAAACACTTTTATGCCTAATTTTTTGTTACGAAGTAGCTTTTAAAGGGTAAGTTGATTTCCACTTTGCCCACCTCCTTTTTCAAATGTGGGAATCAGCAATATAATGGAGAGGCAAGGTTCATTCAAATATATAAATACTTTAAGTAGTATTAATTTTTTTAATACCTACTTCTCCAAAATATAATTTGCCTCCTTCGCTCCCCACATTCAAATTGGACAGAAGATGAGTGCTTGTACCTGTTAATTCCCTGGTAGATGTTGGGAGAAAAAGATAGATAGAAAAGATATTTATAGAAAACTGGGTGTTCTCATTTTCTTTTGCTATCTTTTGAACTCCCACTGACAGAATTAAAAGCCGTATAATGGAGAGATAAGTATTTAAGAAATAAATACTAAATTAAGTATTTGTATAATTTGTGCAGTACACTGGCATCTGAAATACCAGAATAAGACATCCCATCTCACTCACAAAATTTTAGTAATAACTGTTATTACTGTTTACTAATTTTGGAGAAGATCCTGATGGTTTCTTCCCATAGTTTTTTTAAAAAGTTGCTAGTGTGTTGTCTCCCAAGATAAGTAGATTCTATAGATTTTTATGTCAGTGTAGTATCTTTGCAAATGAGCGCAAGCTTAGTAATACAGTGCCTGTTCCAAAAGTGGCATATCTGCAGACTACAGTAACTACAGGCCAGTCTCTGTTCTCCCTGTGCTCTCCAGTTGCTGAAAACTTATCATTAAGCCACTATATAAGTACTGTATGTGGAATACAAAGGATTGTTAGCTGATAATTGGTATGCATATAGGAAGCAGCTAGGTACCTGCAATGCTCTTTTAACTTGACTTGCCATTTGCAAGGGAACCTGATAAGGATTTTGAGTGCAGAGTAATTCAAATATACTATAGTGTTTTTGCTGTAGTAAATCACACGAACTTATTATAAACTTCAGCATCTTGGAGTGGACGGACATGTTTTAGGATTACATCAAGATTTCCTTACAGGTAGGCAGCAGTGAGTTGCTGTGGACAGGATCTTTAGTGAACCAAGACTGTTTTGTCTGAAGTTCCACAGGGTAGTGTTCTTGGTCCACTGTTAATTTTAGTGTTTACAAATGATGTTGTTGGCCTTGAAAACAAGATTCTTCAGTACAGGCAGTCCCTGGTTAACAGCGTGGGTTCTGTTCCCAGCTGAGCGCTGCTAACTGAAAATTGCTGATAATTTTGGTAATAAATGGCGTTTACAAAGCATAAGTGCCAATAAACCACTTATTGGCACCGTTAACCACTTATCGGTGCCGATAAACCGCTTATCGACGCCAACAGTAACGTCTCCATTTTTGAGAAATGAAGCTGCCCTCAACCTCAGTGGGGACATGGACCAGATCAGGGAATTGTGTAGTCGGTGGGGTATGAGGCTGAACTGCAGTAAAACGAAAACACCATTGATTAGCATATCTTTTAAGATTTCCACCCCATCCTCACCTTCAGGTGGATGGAACTTTGCTGATTGAGTCTGAAGCTTTAGCTGTTCTTGGTATAACTTTTGACTCACCTCCAACTTTTGAGAAACATCTAATGAAAGTTTTAGCAAATGCTTCATGAAAGTTAGGTATTGTTTGTAAGGCCTCATATAAATCAGTGCAGCCTGTTTTAGGTCATATGTGCTTCCCCTACTAGAATACTTCTTCTCTGTGGATGTCTGCTTCTGCCAAAGATTTATCTCTTGTAGATAGAGTGGTTTATGGTGGTAGGTTTCTGTTTCCAAATACTGTAGTAGCATTTATGACTTGGACCATTGATGGATGGTCGCTTGTTTGTTACTTTTTCATTAGTTGTATTTCAGCAGAGATCTTTCACACTCACAATTGATCCCTGATCCCCTTTATCTGCTGAGGGGAACCATGTGTGCTGCTTTTGTAGTAAATGTGCCTCACTGTCGAACTTCTCAGTTAAAGAGGTCCTTTATTCCTCACACCAGTGGACTGTGGAACAGCCTCCCAGAGGATGTGCAAATGGAACTCAAAAGTTTAAGTGATGATGCAATGGATTACTACCCTAATACTATTCTCCTTGTATTTTAATACATTTTTGTCTATTTAGTAATTTAGTAATTTTTTTCATTTTTAATTAGTGGGATCTTTTCTTTATGTGTTTCCCTTTACCTCCACTTACTACTTCCTAATGAACACCATATTCTTTGGAAGCTTGAATTGCAAGTTAATGGCCCCTGTGTGCTTGTTCCATATGAATAGGTTTCCTCTTCTGAATATTAATAAAATTGTATGATTCCTGTTTCAACACACAAAACTGCTCAGGGAGGGTAGGCCATGATAAGAAGTGATGTAGCTAGAGGTTCTGTTACCCACAATAGCAGGCTGGTAGAAAATTCACTTCCAGTGGGAAGTTTTAAGCAAGTTGAGGCTTGAAAGTAATTGTGACATGATACATACACTGAACTTATCTTCCTCTGATTGTAAAGGGAATAGGAAGGCCCAGACATCCATAATACTTTTTGTTGATAGGTTTCAGCTTCAGATCTCCATAATCCTCCATCTTTTATACTAATACCAGACTGTGAACCAGCTTCACTCAATTAGAGCTTTGGCCAAGAGTTGATGACAGCTCAGACAACCTGTCAGATGTTAGTTTTGTTATTTTGTTTTAGGAGTTAATGCATCATGACTCTTGTGAAAGGTTATAAATTGTATGTGACAGTTCAGCATAATTTAAGAGGTACAGTGTATGCACAGGTCAGTCATTACAGAAGTTTTGATATTTAAAGTTACTGGATTAGCAGACATTTTTGTGATAGCTCAAGCCATAATTTTAGATATTTGATATGCATTACTCAGTGAATGTCAAGTCCAGAATTTGAGTGGTTCTAAATTGCTTTCCCTTACAGATTGACTGACAGGACTCAAATTCCATTGTTGGAGATGCAATTTTTGTTGCATGTTGGCAGGGTATAAATTCAGGTTTAGAAATTTTGTGGTTATTCACTTACGTATATATCTTGCATGCCATGGACTGTCATTGGAAGGAGTTTTGAATTACTGAATAAATTTCTGGGGTTTCTTACTCATAAGCTTCTAGGACATATTTTTGCATATGCTAGCAAGATATTAATTAGCCTTTACAAGCATGCTGTAATCCAGGTACTGTGCAGTAAGTTTTACAAAATTAGCCATCAGCGCTGTGGTAATTTAATTTCAAAATACAATATTTTGTGGTTCCCTATTGGTAAGCTGGTCATTCATTCATTCACTCTGTATTCTGAATCTATTTTGAGGTGGTAGAAGGAACAACAAAATTTCCCTTGTCTCTATTACAAAATACTGTAATGCAGAATGTGTTGAGACCTATATATCTTATTGTAAAAGTAACTAGCTTTATTGAATAATTTTTATTTTGCAACCCATAGATAGAGAAGCTTTCATATTTGGTGTGGGTAATATGAAGTAGATATTTTTTAGATTTTTTCATTTACTAAATGTGGCATGCAGTGGCAACGGTAAAACTACAAAATTTATGTAATGTTATTTTTTATATAAGTAACTTACCAAGTAATTACATAGCTATTGGTTCCCTAACCTAGGGCAGCTTAAAAATTCAAAATTTGCGGGGCAGCGCTACTATTGCTAGTGTGTTGGTGACAAGGTCCCGCCCACTATCCAGGACTCAAAAGAACAACTTAGCAGAGATTTCAATTCGTTTCCTGCTGGCTCCCGGTTAATGTCGATAGTTTTGTGCAGCTGCTCCTTCACTTATCGGCTAGTTAGTTGCCCGATCTTGGAGAAGTATTCAGGATTTGTTGCTTTGTGGCTTTCTATCATTGATGAATTGTTGTTTTGGGTTAACTTTAGGAATTACTTTAGTTAATGTCGGATTCCAGTTCATCCAGTGTTTGCTTCTGTTCTGAGGGTTGTAGAACTAGGCTAACCAAACTTTTGTATGATTCTCATAACAAAATGCACTAAATGTAAGGGGCAAGAATGTAGTAAAGATAATACTTGCATAGTGTCAGGATTTGGAGGATAAGAAATGAAAAACCTTGAAATCTCATCTATAAAAATTAGAAAGGGATAGGAAGAGGAAAGCAGCCATTAGGGGTGAGAATAGGGCCAATACAGACTCTATTCCTTTGGATAATGTAGGGGATGATAGAACTACTCCTCCAATTCCTCCTGCTTCTCCTATCCTAAGTCCTCCTACTTTACCATCTACTCCTGTTCCAGGTTCCCCTGATTCCGCTCTTAGCGCCATTACCAGCCTTGAATCTAGGTTCGAGGAGAAGTTTAGTGTATTATCTGATACAATTATGGAAATGGGATCAGCTATTAGATATCTAATGGAGAAAAATGTGAGTAATGAGAGTGCGGTGAGAAGTGAGTGCTGTGAGTGTTGAGGAGGTGGCTGTCCGTCCCACCAGTGCTCCTAGACAAAGGTCACTGTCCCACCCCTCCGCACCGGGAGAAGACATTCCGGAGGTCCAAGGGAGGCTGGCAGGGTTTGCCCATGGACAACCCCCTCTGTCGAGCCTGTCGTTCGCTCCCAGGCTTCGACTAAACGCCATTGGAAAGGCATTCCAATGCATCAGCTTTCTTCAGATTCGGAAACTTCCAGTCCGCGCAAGAAGTTCCCATATCGCTACTCTGTTTCTTTGCGCTTGCTCAAGAGACATGAGGATCTTGGCGGCACCTCTCCCCTGGCTGTCAAGAGGTACAGGGAGGCTAGCCCACAACCTTCCTGCAGTTTTCAAGTCCAGCTTGATACTCCTACTCATCATCTTCATTTGTTGAGAGACAGTCCTGAGCACTATACAGTAAACGCCCTGTATTCACGTTCTCACGATTCCCGGACTCAAGCATTCGCGCGTTTCTGTGTGGAACATATCTACCCATTATTCGCTGAAAATTCGCCCATTTGCGGTATTTTTTTTCACTAATTACTGTATTTTCATATAATTTTCATGAATAAATGCACTTTTTGTGATAAAACAGCCTCTGCTTCTGGGACCCATGTGCCTTCTTCTCTTAATCTGTCATCCTCATCAGTTCAAGATTCTTTAGCCTCACTCAAGCGTCGATCTTCCAAACTTACAGGTTTTTTTTAAAGAAATCCTCTTCAGCTCCAGAGTCCAAGGATAAATCCTTGTCTCTAATCTCTTCAGAGGAGGAAGAGGTTGTTCAGGATACGTTCCCCTCTTCTGCTTACTCGTCTCTTCTGCATATCCTCCTGGATAGTTTTCCTGATTTCTTCGTGCCTGCTTTGCCTACTTCTCTAGCTTCTACCTTCCTCATGAGAAAGCATTTGTCAGGAGGTACCACGTTACCCAAGCTAGTTCTCTCCTCCCATCAAAGAAGGCTCTCAGAGAAGTTCATGTCTGGCTGGCCTCTAAGAGAGAACAGGGCAAAGCAACATTCCTTTTTCCACCCCGCAAATTGTTAAAGATGAGGTCGATTGGGCCATCAGGACAGTAGCGAGGAAGATAGAAGACTGTCCTGATCTTGCGGAAGATTTTGCCTCCGATTGGCTGGGAGTTCTTTCGTGCTCAGATAGGGCAATTAGCAACGGCTCTTTAGAACTCACCTCCCTCTTTTCTGTGGGTGTCCTTAAAAAGAGGGAGCTCTGGTGTTCTTTCACCTCGAAAGGAGTCTTGCTGACACAGAAGTCAGCTCTACTCTTTGCTCCTTTAGATAGGTCTCGCCTCTTTCCACAAATCACTGTGAAGGAAATTCTTTCAGACTTGCAGAATAAGTCTACCACTGACTTGTTGGCACAGTCCACTAGACATCCAAGGGAGCCTGTGCCTTCCACATCAAGATCATTCTCCCCTCTACAGTCTCAGCCCTTTCGTGGAGGGAAGGCAAAAACCCAGCCTAGACCTAGATCAGACTTGCAACCTCTTACGAAGTCTATTAAGAGGTCTTCCTTCAAGACCAACCCCAAGAAGTGAAAAGTTAGTCCTCCGCATCCAAGTAGGAGCCAGACTTCTACTTTATTGGAAGGAATGGGAGTTCAGAGGAGCAGATCCTTGGGTGATCAAGGTTCTCAAGGAGGGCTACTCCATTCCTTTAGTAAAGACTCCTTTAGTTACATCTCCAATTGCCTTGACAGCATATTCAAAAGGTTCCACAAAGTCTTTGGCCCTCTCTCAGGAAGTCGAATCTCTTCTTTTCAAAGGGGCAGTGGAAGAAGTGCTAGATCCCCACTCAGAAGGTTTTCAGAATTGCCTTTTCGTGGTTCTGAAGGCCTCGGGGGGCTGGAGGCCCGTTCTGGACGTCAGTGCCTTGAATGTGTTCGTACTGAAGATGAAGTTTCATATGGAGACCGTTCGCTCAGTCATGTCCTCAGTACAACAGGGGTACTGGATGGTCATCTTGGATATGCCAGATGTGTATTTTCACGTCCCTGTCTATCCAGACTCACGGACAGGATACTACAGTTCCGGGCCCTATGCTTAAGTTTGTCGATGGCCCGTCAAGTGTTCACATGAATCCTTGCTCCTCTAGGGAACTGACTTCACCTTCAGGGAATCAACATCAACTTACACGTAGACGATTGGCTTCTCCGTTCGTCGGAGGAGGAAAAGTGAGTGGAGGACTTGAGAAGAACTCTTCTCCTGACACAGGAGTTAGGCATTCTCATAAATGAAAAGAAATCCCTTATGACACCGATTCAGGAGATTCCCTATTTAGGGATGATACTGAGCTCTCAGACTTTTTGGATTTTTCTGTCGCCTAAAAGAGTCAAAAACTGCCTTCAGACTGTCAGCCAGTTCCTTGCTCTTCCTTCCTGCCCAGCAGTGCAGTGGATGTGTCTTCTGGGGCCCCTTGCTTTGGTAGAGCAGTTTGTAGACCTCTTCAGTTCTTCCTCGAAGCAAATTGGTGCAGAAAGACCCAACCAGGCTCTTTCGTCTTCCCGATTACATCGGAAATCAAAGAGGATCTCCAGTGGTGATGGTGTGTAGAAAGACTTCAGGAAGGGAAGTATCTTCTCCCAGTGCGCCCAGACCTTCAGTTTTATTCAGATGCCTCCGACCTAGGCTGGGCTGCTCTTCTGGACAGCCGGGAAGTCTCTGGAACATTGACTACAGTACAACAGAATTCTCACATCAACATAAAGGAACTGAGAGCAATTCACCTGGGCCTTCAGTCTTTCTTGGATCTAGTCAGCAGCAGGAAGATAGCAAATGCAGACAACACCTCTGCACTTTCTTACATTCGCAAACAGAGGGGCACTCATTCCTTCTCACTGTACGAGACCGCAAGGGATCTCCTTTGTGGACGGAGGAGAACCAAGTCACTCTTGTCACCTGGTTCATTCAAGGGAGAATGAATGTTATTGTGGACGAATTAAGCTGCCTCAAACAGTTCCTTCCAACCGAATGGACCTTAGAGCCATTGGTCTATGACAATCTGTGAAGACTATTGGGCAAGCCCACAGTAGATCTTTTTGCAACGTCGAGAAATCACCGTCTTTCACTCTTTTGCTTTCCGGTCCTGGATCCTCAAGCATGGGGCATGCTTTTGGACTGGACAGGCTTAGATGTGTATGCCTTCCCTCCCTTTGGAATGATCAGGGAGGTAATCAACAAGCTGTCTACACAGAACACCTCCATGACCCTAGTCGCTCCATTTTGGCCAAACGAGGAATGGTTTCCAGACCTGATTCGACTCCTGGTAGATTACCCAAGACTCCTTCCACAAAAACAGTGTCTGCTCAGACAACCCCACTTTCTCAGATTCCACCAAGGATTTTCCACTCTGGCCCTGAGTGGCTTCAGACTGTCATGCGCCTCGTCAGACCAAAAGGTTTTTCGAGACAGGCTGCAGAGGCAATTGCAAGATGCAGACAAGCATCTTCTACAAAGCTCTACCAATCAAAATGGGCAGTCTTCAGAAGGTGGTGCAGCTTCTATAACGTCTCTTCTTCTGAGACATCTATAAGTCAAATAGCCGACTTTTTGATATTCCTAAAGTCCATCAGGAAGCTATCTACATCTACCATCAAAGGGTATAGGTCGATGCTCAGCTCAGTCTTAAAGCACAGAGGAATAGATCTGTCTTCTAATCAGGATATCAGCGACTTGATCTAATCCTTCGATACATCTAAGAAAGAAAGTTCTTCCAACGTCTCTTGGAATTTAGACGTGTTGAAATGGCTTTCAGGTCCTCAATTCGAACCTCTCTGTTTTGTTTCCATCAGGAATCTCACGAAGAAGACTCTCTTTTTAGTAGCTCTCGCTATTGCCAAACGTATTAGCGAGTTACAAGCAATAGACAAGAGAATAAGTTTGCGCAAGGGGACGCAGTCTGCTTTCTTTCTCTTGGTTCTCTTGGTTTCCTCGCAAAGAACGAGGACCCTTCTAAACCCTGGCCTAGATCCTTTGTCATCAACAATCTTATGGATATCTTCGGACCTGAGGAAGAAGAGACTCCTCTGTCCAGTGAGGTACCTCAGGTACTACCTTCATAGGACGGAAAAGATTAGAGGGCCTTCGAGCAACTTCTGGTGCTCTGTAAGAATCCCAGTTTGTCTGCTCTCCAAAAAGGCCATATCCCTTTTTCTGAGAGAGTTATTATTAGAAGCCCATTCTCAGATCCAGGAAGAAGCCTTTCCGTTAGTTAAGGTTAAAACTCACAAAAATAGGGCAGTCTCAACTTCCCTCACATCTAGGCATAACTTATCTCTTTCTACGATCTTACAGTCGATGTTCTGGAGATGCAAGTCCCTATTCGCCTCACACTACCTCAAGGACATAGAAACCGTGTTTGAAAATTGTAACACTTTAGGACCTTTATTCATGGCTGTCATGGTGTTGGGAAAGAAAGCACACGGAACTCCCTGTTCCTTTGCTATCCACTCGCCTTGACTTAAGGTTTTTAGTCAATGGGAAGCCTGGTGGTACTTTGTATCTGGCGTACCCAGCAGTTTTATTTTTTATTTTGTAATGGTTGGGTTATGGTTTTAATTCTGTGGTGTAGGTGATAGTATTGTTATTTTGCATTCTGATCTTCGCCCAGGACAAGGGCATCTTTTAAAACTTTGTCAGCATACGGTGTACTTCCTCCGCTGCAAAGTTCCCACTAATGTAGTGGCGACCCTTGGCTTACACTGCCACATCCACTACAAGTTGAGAGAAGTGCCGACCAGAGGCAGTACCTACCTGCAGCAGCTCTCTCAACAGGTAAGGAAACAACAAACATTTATTGAGTGTTAGCAACCTTTCTATTTCAAATTCATTACTTACTTAATGCTTTGGAGTAGAATATGTCCATGCTCTTTCCGACCTCCTAACAATGTGGAATCAGCTGTGTGATTACTTGGTAAGTTATTACTTATATAAAAATGACAATTTTATGATAAAATAAAGTTTTATATATACTTACCAAGTAATTACATGATCAGAGCCCACCCTCCTCCCCTTGCATGGACATTAGAGCATGAAACGAATTGAACTCTCTGCTAAGTTGTTCCTTTGAGTCCCAGATGGTGGGTGGGACCTTGTCACCTACACTCTAACAATAGTAGTGCCGCCATGCGAATTTTTGAATTTTTAAGCTGCTGTAGGTTAGGGAACCAATAACTATGTAATTACTTGGTAAGTATATATAAAACTTTTATTTTATCATAAAAATGTCATGTTCTATGGTTTTATCATATCTTCAGGTAGGTTTTTTCAGTTATGCCTTGAGCACTATGCATTGTTTTGAAATATGTAGTATCTTTATCCACCTATAAATCAGCACAAAGAAATAGGTTTATTTATGTTAGCTTACATGTTCTTCTCACAGAAGAAAGCTGTAACTAAGTCATCATCCACCAACATGAAGCGATCTCATCAGCGGGCATTTCCTAACGAGGCTCTTCGTATTGGGGTATGGGTTTTGTGTTCATTAATTTTCCATATCACCTTGTGAATGCTAACTGTCACTTTTTAAACTTGGTGATGGAAAGTAAAGGGACATACGTGTGTGATTGTATGTTTGTCCTGTTTTGGGTTGTGGGTAGTAGTAGCTTGGGATGCAATCACTGAGTGACGTGTTCACCCTTTGAATGGTATCGAGTGCATTGGCCTAAAATATAAATTTTCATTGATTCATATACTCCCAGATGCATGTTGCCTTAATTTTGCATAACTTTTAAAGGCTGCTTTATTGAAATCTGTGATGGGAATATTGTTGTTGCAGTTCAGTAGTGTGATTAATGTAGATATGAAAAATAGGAACCAGAAGACTTCAAGGAAAATTGCTCAGTACATTTTGTATTACAGCCATATAATTTGATGGGCTAAAACTTTTTATTTATCCCAAAGAGAATATGTGCTTATATGTAGTTATCTTCATTATTGTTACTGATATGGTAGGGTTTGTTGATAGAAAATTGTATTGCATCAAGTAAGTGATATAAGTAAAAGTTTGGTAAAAAAAATATGGTAAAAAAAGAACTGTGGAGCTTGGTGGTGAAGCATAGGTATTCAGTAGAAATTATGATGCTATGTGCAGTTTACATGAATGTGTAAACAGTTTATAATGCTCTGTATATATTACTGAATGCTTGTGGGATATGTTTCATATTTTTATTCATGCAGTTTTTCTATAGCTTTTGTATATATTACATACAGTATGCTATCCTTTATGTATATGGGCTATGTATGTGTATATTTACAGTGCTGCATTAATATATGAAAATAAGAAGGCCCATATATATATATATATATATACTTGTTTCTGTGCAGTCCCTGGTTTATGGACAGGTTCCGTTACAATGGTATATATACAAAAACATGAAGGTGAGGTTCGATGTTAAGAGGTGGCGTTTCTTCAAATATATTCATCAGAAATTATTTCCGGCTTACGACGCATGTTCGGGCGTTTACAACGAGATTAAGGTGTCAATGGCGTCCGATTTCCAATCCGACATTTGGAAGAAATATGGCCCCAAAATGGCAGAATAATCATAATTTGAAGGTTTTTTGATGTAAAACTCAATAATAATGCAGTTTATATCGTTTTCAATGCACCCAGAGCATTAAAGTAAGGTTTTCTTATGATTTTTGACTATTTTCCATTGTAATGTTCCACCTGTCCATATTTTCGGTTACGACAAGTGCCTAAAATAATGGAACGAACCCTTATTTTCATATTACACTGTAAACAGGGACATTCATATATATATATATATATATATATATATATATATATATATATATATATATTTATATATTTTCATTAAAAGCAATTGCTTTAGTGGCATCAATAAGTTTCTTGCAGGTATCTTCATACTGACGGAGTTTTTTCCGACTCTTGTTTGTCAATTTCTGGTGAAAAATACGCAGACTTCCTTCTTCCATTTAGTGAGTTTTTGTCGTGACAGGTGTTTCGCCTTAATGGCATTATCATGCGACTACTGACTTATGATCTGGCCTTTCGGCCTATTTATATCATCGTATGGGGAGAATGGCCTTGAAGTCTGGGTACTGGTTGGTCAAGGGATTAATATCTTAACCATTTCAGAGCGTTGTTTTCAGTACAAAGAACATGTATGACAATAAAAATGAAAGTTTAAACGTATGGTTAAATAAATATTCAAAATATAAAAAATACGATGCGCTAGTGTTTCCTTAAATATATATTTAAAATTTAGTATAATCTTACGTTATTTTGCAGTACATGAGATATGGTACAAGAATAAATAATATTTTATAGCATATGTAAAGGTACAAATAAACAAATGTCTTTTTATACATAAATGTGCATGATAATAAGTTTTAGTGTATGTGTGTCCAAATGGTCTACGTTGATTAACGGCTGGGGGCTTGTGTTGGTTGGGGCCTCAGCGACTTGAGCAAGCATGTTACTTGGCCTTTCTTTGGCACTCTCATGTCTTCCAAGGGGTGCGATGTACTCGGTGGTTTGGGACATGCTGTCTGGTCCTAGTTGGCTCATGCATTCCTTCTCCTGCTGGAGGGGAGTATATGGTTCGACTTGTTGAATATTCAGGTTCGGTTTCTGGATAGCGATGCTTACCGCTTCAGCTATTAAGAGGCGACCATAGTTATCCTCTCTGTGCACAACCTGGGTGCCTTTTATCAGTTCTTGTAGAGATGGGTTCCTGTTGTGAATGTCTGTATAATGTTTATGAATGACCCCTTGATTTCTATGAGCCAGTAGACGTCTCTGAAGGGTTGTTGTAGTGTGCCTGATGTAGTTTTGACTGTGAGATTTACACATCTCTGGACAAATGAATTTGTAAACCACATCTGTGCACATTTCCTTCAGTCCCCCCGGTGCAGTGCTGTTCTTCATTATTAGGGCTGCTACAAGGTTAGGCTTATTGTAAATTCTAAGGGCTTATTTTGTGGTAAGGGGCTGCTGGGGCTACGCCTCTGTTTACTATCCCACGTAGTGTGCAGCAATCCTCCATGTATGCAGACCCATAATGTAGATGATGGTAAATAATCAGGCTCTCCCTCTTTTTTTGTCGTCGTGTTGGATTGGTAAAATTCATCCATTTTCTTTTTTATTGTAATTTCAATCATTTGGTCTGCATTGCCATTGTTTGTCAGCAGTTAGTGAATTTGGTCAAGTTCGCAATGTATGTCTTTCCACAATGTGCTGCCTGTGAAGGCTCTATTGACATAAGCACTCATGACATACTTTTTATGTGCGTCTGTGTCCCTTCATCTCTCATCGGGGGAATTATTTCAGCAAGTAGACCGAGTCACCATGGGATACCACTAGGGGTCCTTTTTGCAAATATGTGCATGGCCGCCATCGAAGAAAGGACCTTCCGAGAACATCAAAACCTGAGATTTATGGGTGGTACATTGACGACATTCATCACAATAAAAGAAACCTATGATGCCAGAAAACTAGCAGATGCTCTGAAAAAAAAACTCGGTGCTCAACTTCACCACAGATCACAGCCAGCAGAAGACTTTACTGTTTCTTGACGTCCTGGATAAACAACAAGAAGGACAGTTTAAAATGACTGTGTATACAAAAGCAATGAAAGCTGGCTGTTGCTTGAACGCATGAGGAGAATGCCTGGATGATATAAAAAGTCTGTCATGAGTGCATAATGTCAATAGAGCCTTCACACCCAGCACATCGTAGAGAGACATACATAATGAACTTGACCAAATTCGCCAGTCGCTGACAAACAACGGCTATGCAGATCAAATGATTCAAACTGCAATAAATAAGAAAATGGACGAATTTTACCAATCCAACACAATGATGAAAAAGGAGGAGAGCCTGATTATTTACCATCGTCTACATTATACAGTAGGTCTGCATACAAGAGGATTGCTGCAAACTACGTGGGATAGTAAACAGAGGCACAACCCCAAAAGCCCCTTACCACAAAATAAGCCTTAGAATTTACAATAAGCCTAACCTTGTAGCAGCCCTAATAATGAAGAACAGCACTGCTCTGGGGGGACCGAAGGAGATGTGCATGAATGTAGTTTACAAATTCATTTGACTAGAGGAGATGTGTAAGTCTCACAGCAAAAACTACATCGGGTACACTACAACGACCCTTTGGAGACTTCGACTGGCTCATATAAATCAAGGGGTCATTCATCAACATTATACAGATGTTCACAACAGGAACCCATCTCTACAAGAGCTGATAGAAGGCACCCAGGTTGTGCACAGAGAGGATAACTATGGTTGCCGCTTAGTAGCTGAAGCAGTAAGCATCGCTATCCAGAAACTGACCCTGATTATTCAACAAGAGTCAGACTATATACTCCCCTCCAGCAGAAGGAATGCACGAGCCAATGGCCCAGACAGCACGCCCCAAACCACCGGGTACATCACACCCCTTGGAAGACACGAGAGCACCCAATCAAGGCCAAGTAACATGCTTGCTCAAGTTGCTGAGACCCCACCCAACACGAACCCCAGCCGTTAATCAGCGTAGACCATTTGGACGCACACATACACTCAAACTTAATGTTACAGTAAACCCCCCATATTTGTGTTCTCATGATTTTCAGACTTACTGATATACAGATTTCTCTATGGAACATATATACACATTATTCGTGGAAAATTCGCCCAGTCACGGTATATTACACCGAGAAATATTCACTAATTACTGTATTTTCATAACATTTTCATGACTAAATGCACTTTTTGTGATAAAAATATTAAAATACTCAGGTACCCAGGTAATGCTCGAGTTACGATAATTTGATTTTGTGATGGGATAAGCAGTTAATACCGATACGACAATATTTATAAAATAGACCAACTTCTTTTCCTCCATCTCTTTATCCCATCTTCTAGTTAAAAAAGTAAAAGAGAATGATAAAAGTATCGTTAGTAACGTTATACGCTTGCATAAATGTGTACAGCCATAAACAACTCAACTAGAAACTTGTTTTGCTTATAACCGAATCAGATAACAACAGCTGTTTTGCTTGTATTTCAACCATCATCTGGTAGTAAACAATTACCGCAATTGTTAAAAATGATGTTAAGTAGAATAGGACAGATATGTTTTTACATTACTGTATACCCTTATTCGCTATAGATAAAAGATCGGCAAGGAAATATACTGCTAAATTTAAGCTGCAAATTGTAGCCGAAGCTGATAAAACAATGTTCAAGCTGCAAATTATCATGCATCGGCAATATGGATGAAACTCAACCGTAAATAGAATTGGGGAGAAAGTATTGTAATCAGAACTACTGGGCGAGAAAGAAGGCATATTACTGCTGTTTTCACGCCGATAAAAGATAAATTCGTAAAGCTCATATTATGATGAAATCAAATCAAGTGAAAATACAGAACGGAATTTTTTTTTTTTTTTTTTTTTTTTTTTATACACAAAACAAACATGCCCCCAAACGGCCGTCATCTATTAACGAAAAAAATAGCTAAATCGATTTCACAAGGAGACGTATTTAAGTTATATTTGAACTTAAAAACAATTCTTATAACAAAAAATAACCTTGCTCCATATAAATAAAGTATCTAGAGATTCATTCACGCTAACTCAAAGCAAGAAAAGTGCTCTGAACTGAGTTAAATATGGCAAAATAAACTTACTGCATAATCGATTTCCAAACCAAAACATTGATTGCTATGATCGCAATTTATAATACAAAAGCAATAGAAGCATATACAATATTATTGGATACAGTGAAGTACTGTAAAGCATAACATTTTAAAAGAACCATGGAAGAGATTCATATTCGTTATGTTGATGTTTGTAAAATACGATATTAATATGTGATTACAGAGTACGGTATAATGTAGGCTAGGCTAACGTATATGTACTGTGATGAACCGGATCGGTTCTATAGTATGTGATGAACTGAAGTCGGGTCTACAGGCGTCTAAAAAAAAAAAAATAAAAAAAAAATAGAATGGGACTGGAACGACTGGCAGGATCAGAGACAAACCACGGAGGAGGATACAAAACAAAACCACAAAAGTTACCTTAATCCTAATTTTTATGTATAGTAATTTACAATATATACAAATGAGTCCAGGTTTAGCATAAATAACCAATTAAATAAGTGTTAACATTGTGGAATACAAGTTAAAACAGCAGCAGCCAAAATCAATGAACAAGTCTTAAAGACCACACAAATGACTTAAACAATCACAATCAAAATACTAATGCAAAAAGCACCTCAAAATACAGTTACCAGATCCATGTACACTGCTCGACACCACACTAATAGTGCAATGTACACTAATAGTGCAATAAAAAAATATAAACAGACGATAAGAACAATCATACAGTCAGCATGAATCAATGAACAGTTATCGCCAACAAATAACAGGCAGCATGAACAATCATAAACATTAAAGCAGCAACATAAAAGTATACAAATTACTTTGGGTAGCACAGATGAACACAATAATCTCCGTAGAGAACTTAACTGCACCAGCTGTTAAAAAGGATGAATCTGATCAGATGAACTCCCTGAAGACATTGAAACAACAGCCATCAGCTGTTATCTGGAACTCAGCCAGCAACACAGATGAATCACAGGAGAAACGTCGAAACAACACGTCTGTTGTTGAACTGGAACTTATCTGCTCCACCGATGACAATGGTTTAGCCATCCAACCATCCTTCAACTACTGAGGCCAACAGGTAACAAATACCTGCTGTACAAATAGTCTCCATGATACTATAAATGATAAGAACCTGAGTCGCTGCTATTCCCAACCTAACTCTCTGCCCAGCTAAACCCGAACAAGGCGACAGACGTCAACTCACCACACCATAAACAAACACAGGGGGACAGGTAAAACAAGGGAACAATCGAAATAAGAGTGCTCCACTAAACCAACTGCAAAACATAATAATACAATATACCGTAGTGTAGGCTAAGCTAATTCTTGTTTGTTATTCAATTTCTCTTGTATTGAATTATCATAAGCCAACTGCATAAACCTCCAGAATTAGCTGATAATAATTACTATACTGTATATGTATAGAGTATGCTTTATAGTGTAGGCTAGGCTACCATATATGTATACATGGTACCAAATACCCTAGTGTAGGCTGGGCTATATTCAAGATATGTTTTTTCCAAGAAACGATGGTTTTTTTTTGGAACCTAACCCCATCGTAAGTAGGATAATACCTGTATAAGCATTTTTAGAGTTTTTTTTTTTGTGTTTGAACTATCACAATAGGCAGTTCTAAGTGTTTTTAGAAAGGTTATAAGTATGCGTGGATTTTAGCTATTCGCGGGTGGGTGTGGTACGCATCCCCTGTGAATTCGGGGTTTAGTGTATACACATTTATGTATACTCAGACATTTGTTTATTTGTACCTTTACATGTGCTATAAAATATTATTTATTCTTATACCGTATTTTATGTATGTGCAAACTAACATGTAAGATTTGACTAAATTTTAAACATATTTAGTGAAACAGCGCATGGTATTTTTATATTTTGAATATTTATTTAACTACCTGTTTACACTTTCACTTTTGTTCATACATGTTCTTTGTACCCAAAACAATGCCCTGCAATGGTTAAGCTGTTAATCCCTTGACCAACCAGCACTCAGACCTCAAGGTCAGGCTCCCCACACAATGATATAAATAGGTCGAAAGGCCAGATTGTAAGTCAGTAGTCACTTGATAATGCCATTAAGGCAAAACGTCTGTTGTGACGAAAATCAATAAATGGAAGAAGGAAGTCTGCATATTTTTCACCAGAAACTGATGAATGAGAATCGGAAAAAAACTCCGTCGGTATGTAGATACCTGTAAGAAATTTATTGATGTCACTAAAGCAATTGCTTTTAACAAAAATCATTACAAGAGAAATCTATGCCCTATATATATATATATATATATATATATATATATATATATATATATATATATATATATATATATATATATATATATATATATATATATATATATATATATATATATATATATATATATATATATATATATATGTGTGTGTGTGTGTGTGTGTGTGTGTGTGTGTGTGTGCAGTGCTCACTTATTCTAGCAAAAATGAGTGGTTCAAGGTTTACTCATAGTTTTATCTTTAAGGTTCTTTCACCCTATTTAGTAATACATTTTTTACTGTGAAGCATTGAAAAGTAGGGCAGAAGTTCATTTATTAAATTTCTGGTGTAAGCAGTTCTAATGTGGTTAAGGATTTTCAGAGTTATCATCATCTGTACTATTTTCTTTTTTCTATTGAAGCAGCTAAAAAATATTTTGAATGTGAGATTTGGTATAGTATTACGTATTTTGTTGAACCACTCTGTTCCAAGAATTAATTTAGTCATGGAAACTGGATTTGACATGCCTGAGAAAATTATATTTCATATAATTAACTTACCAAGTAACTACATAGCTATACGGTAGTTTCTAACTCGTGGGTCAGACTTTTATTTAAAAATTGCGGTAGTACTTAGATAATTTAGGTAGGTGACAAGCCCCTCCCATCAACGGGAGTACTGGAAACGACTTAGTAGAAAACCTAATTCTGTTTCTGCCGGCTCTCAAGTAACATTGGGGGTTTGCTGCAGCTTTTGTATTTGGTTGTATGGCTGGAATTTGGTGTAGTATTATTGTTTATTTGAGTAGCCTTCAAGCTTCAATAGATTTCAGGATCTGTTTTTCTAGTTCTTTGGTTTTTATTATGTCTGATTCAAGTTCACCTATTTTCGCTATTGTAGCGAAAGTTCCAAACCACATTAATCAGTCTTCATATGATTCTTATACAATTTGCAGTAAATCTAGGAGGCAGAAATACAATAGGAAGAAAACTTGTGCTAAATGTTATGGTTAGCAAGAGTAGAAGGTACTTCATCTCAACTAGACAAGTTAGAGAGGGATAGAAAGGAAAGTGGCCTCTAGAGCCAAGAAATGAGCTTCCCTTATCCTAAATTCTACCCTCAACTAGGTTAGAAGATATCTCTGCTATTCCTCCTTCCCCCCTTCCTGCCCTTTTTTCTCCTACTTCTACCCCTCCTAATGTTAATCCACCTACTCCCGAGCCTGGCTCCCTTGATTCTGACCCTTGTCGTTGCTGTCTCAAGCCTAGGTTTAACAAGAAATGAACCTAGTAGTGATACAGTGAAGTGGAGGAGGTGGCTACTTGTCCCACTGATTCTCCTAGACAAAGGTCCCTGTCATACTCCCCTAAACCTGGGAGGAGCCATACCGGAGGTCCAAGGGAGGTCGGTGGGGTTTGTCCACAGGTAGTTGCCCCCCACAGTCGAATCTGTTGCGTGTTCCCAGGTATTGGCAGACAGCCACTGGAAAGGCTTCTTGACAGGAGAAAGTGTTGTGCAAGTGGAGGAGGTGTTTGCTCATCCTACTGGCTCTCCTAGATAAAGGTCCCTGTCATACTCCTCTAAACCTGGGAGGAGTCATACTGGCCGTCCAAGGGAGGTCAGTGTGGTTTGCCTACTGGTATTCGCCCCCTCATTTGAGCCTGTTGATCGATCTCAGGCTTCAACAGACAGCCGTTGGAAAGGTGTCTCTGTGGATGTTTGTCAGTTGTCGTCCAACTCGCAAGACTCCGGCCAGAGGCAATAATTACCTGCAGTAGCTCTCTAACCAAATAAGGAAATGACAGGCATTATCTTCAATGCTAGCAACTATTCTCTTTCAAAGTCATTACATAACTTAATGTTTTGGAGTAGAATATGTCCATGCATCCCACCTCCTGTCAGTTTGGGATTCAGCTATGTAATTACTTGATAAGTTTCTTATATGAAAATGTTATTTTCATGATAAAATTAAGTTTCATATATACTTACCAAGTAATTACTGATTGGAGCCCTCCCTCCTCCCCTGTCTTGGACATAAGGGTACAAACAGAATGAGGTTTTCTGCTAAGTCGTTTCTAGTACTCCCATTGCTGGGCGGGGCTTGTCACTACACTAAGCTATTGAAGTGCTACCGCGATTTTTAAATTAAAGGCTGCCGTGGGAGTTAGAAACTATAGCTATGTAATTACTTGGTAAGTATATATATATATATATATATATATATATATATATATGAAATTTAATTTTATCATGAAAGTAACATTTTTACAACATTTATTATAGATAACCTCTTTTACTCCTTGTTGACCTGGACATTTGAGTAGAGAAAGCATTGTTGAACCTTCACACCAAGCTGCCAGGCCTTCTGAGGGGTCAGTCATCAGTGCCCTTATGTATGCAAGTGTTTTGCTTCCCCAGGTGTAGTCAAGACTCATGCTAGGTCATTGCAGTTGAAGGAACTTCTAAATTTTATCCACTTGGAAAATGTGGATACTACTACTTGTAACTACTACTACTACTACTACTGACTATGTCTGCTCTAAATCATTTTTTATTGTTCAAATCAACATTGTTATTGTATGGTTCATGAGGAAAGATAGGAATAGACTTTTTAACTTTTGGGATGTTTGGTTTGCACCAAGGAAGAAAATCCCACAGATTAGAACCTGAATGCTGATGAAAAGCATACTGTGCTTGATTATGATTTACAAAGGCAAAGACTGTACAACACACTATCTGGGATTTCATTTAAGTTAACAGACAAAGGATGTAGTTTCAACACACTATCTGGGGTTTCATTTAAATTGACAGACAAAGGATGAAGTTAGATTTGAAGAGAACAGTGGTTTTCTTGGAAATATTAATTTTTTCATTTTGTGAAGGTATGTCCTGTTGCACTTGTGCTATCAGGATCCTTTTCAACCTCTTGGCTTGCAAGTGTGGCACTAGCTGGATGGTCACACATGTCTGTGTTTACCACAAAGCATATTGTTTAAAGGAATATGCATCCAATGATTAGCAGAGCAAAAACACCAAAGCATTGCACGATGCATAACCTCTACTGGTGAGGTGGGTTAGCGAGCTCTGGCCAGACTTTTTCTGCCAGGTTGCTGTACTGTATAGCAAATTTTGCTATGTAGAGGCCCTTTATATGGAATTAGTTTATTGCACAAATAATTATAATGTTTTGAGGTAATATCTTGTACTGTACTGTACTTTATACACATTTCATAAACATGAGCTTAAATATTTTACCAGTTTACCATTTACCTGCTGATGTGTTTTTAGTACTGGGCTAGCCTATTATTTAGTGTAATGTATTTGAAAATTCTCCTTTAGGGAGTAAATTGAAATCAAAAGTCACAAACTATATTGTAATAGTAAATACAATAATTTGAAAGAAAATCTTATAATACATACAAACACATTGGGGACGTCAGAGAGCCCTTGTTGATGATTCCGCATTTAATGCAGAGGGCAATTTTTTTATTTCGGATGTTGAGGACTTCATATACTTTTATTGGAACATTTTGATAAATGATATATTAGTGTTTGTAAGTCTTCCTGAATCTTGCAAGTATGTGCTTTCCATAATATATGATTGCGTTGTATGCTAGAGTGTACAACTCAAATATTCTTTGATAAAATGTAGCAGCTTTTCAAATAATTTGCCTGCTTCCTGCCATGTTATGTTATTCCTTACTTCCACATACCTGTAGTCACTATTGTTTTCAGAAATATTTTTCATTATTACATATTATTTAGGATGAATCTTTCCTACTGTTACAGTAAGCTTAAATCTTCACTCCATTAGGTGCAATCAGCTTTCAAAATTAACAAATGAATAATGCTTGGCTGTCTGTGATCACCTTTTTCCCACCAGGTGGCATTGGAATGTTTACATTCTTGTTAGAATTCTTCATGCCATGTCCTTGTGTATACAGTGTGAATTGGCTGTGATAATGTTGACTTTCTGGCTGTTTTTGTACAACATTGGCCTTGTTCTGTATTTTACATTATGTCATCTACAGCAAGCAGATGGTTGCACATGGTTGTTACTGGTAGGGATAATGAGTTTGATTTTATTTTTTTCTCAGTATGAGAATTTGAGGAATGATGTGATGAGAATGAATAATTTTGTGAGGTATTGGGAGATGCCAGTGGCCGTTAGTTTACATAGACTAGTAGTTAGATCTGGTTGTAAGTCTTATCTATTTATCTATTCTTTCTACTTCCTCTAGTGTTATTCCAATCTTGCTCCTTCTACTCTGTCTTGTAATGCTCCCTTTGTGGTTCAGGAGAAATGGATAGCCAAACTTGAAGATTTGAGCTTACTTCTATTGTCAGTTAAGCAGTTGACCAGATATATTATGAGTAAGGATCACAGTTTTTCCTCCATAGTGATCGACCTTTGGGAGAGAGAAGGTGTCAGAGCATTCATCTGTCTGTAGCCCGCCCTCTGGTCTCCCCTGTGTCAGTAGGCTTTCATCACTGCCAGGGAACCAGGACATGACTCAGGATGGTGGTATGTGCCCTCTGCTACCTCTCTCTCAGCTGTCTACCATCTCATCATCAACTCATTTTCCAAAAGATTTATTTGGTAGAGGTTAGCACTTGCGTCATCCGACTCACTCACTATTATCATGTAGCAAGAGTGACAATGGTGTGTGTCATCCTCTTGAGTTGTCTAGGGTTTATAAGCTTAATATTCCAGTTACTTTGATAGTTTCTGAACTGTGAATCAATACTTTAGTTGTTCAATCATTTACCATCCTTGTATCATCATGTATTCCTTCTGTTTCTGACATTAACCTTTCGCTTCTCACTCAGTCCCCCTCTATTGCCTCATATTCCTTTATACCTACTTGTACTAGCAGCCCTTCCTTTGCTGCCACTTCTGGTGTTGTGCAAACAGCTGCTGCTGTTGTCTCAGCAGAGTCGTCACTCGATTTGAAACTTTTGTCTCTTTGGGCTTTCTTTTTAAAGCATGAGGAGGATACTTTTCTTTCAAAGGTGACGTCATGCAAAAATATTCTACTTTCTCCCATGGCAGTTGCAAGTACACCGCTGTCTCAGGCGTCAGTTGCCTTAACACCTCAGTCCATGGATTTACTGTTTTCTACCATCTCAGTTCTACCTTTATACTTGGTGGATTTTAACCCTGATTTGGATGATTTCATAGTTCACATTGCTCCACTTCACCCTTTCCTCTTTACTGAAGGTGAATCTGTTGATTGGCACTCTTTTGCATGTCTACCTTGGCTCCTGTTAAAACAAGTATGAAGTTAACCCTGTAAGGTGTGTATTGAGGTGATCGCAAAAGTGTATCCCTTCAAGCTGGTCCTTGGAATGCCACTGCTTTGGTTTCCAGTTTCATGAAACTGTTTAGAGTTTCGTGTTATGGCACAGACGTGATGTCAGATTTTCAGTGTTCTTCCATTCAAGATGCAGGTTTTTCAAGTAGCTTGCCCCATAATAGGCGAAAGCGCTTATGAAGTTGGTATATCTTTCTTAGCGTAACTGCTCATTCATTGCACCAAGTTAAAAAAAAAATGTATATAAATGTTGGTCCTCTAGGGATAGCAGTTCTTGATGAGGCTTTGGAGTATAACCTTCCCTTGATAGACCTATTTCTGAAGCTTAGGGAGGAATGCCTAATTTTGTTTACAAGTGAAGTTTTAAAGTGAAGGGAACAAGTGTGTTCATATTTATCTTAGAAAGTAGCTCCAGCTCAGCAGTCAATAGCTGTTTTCGGCACACCTCATCATTGTCTCATTAACCTTGAAGTGTTTAAGGCCATTGGCAAAGATATCTCAAGTCAGGAGAATAGAGAATTCTTAGCACAATCTTTTAGACAATTCTTAGCACAATCTTTGAAGTATTTCTTCTAGTGTCTGGAGCCTTTTCATTACTTAAGTTCCACTCTGAATATCAGCCTAAACCATCCTCAAGTTGTGCTTCAGTAAGTTCTTTCAAGGTGATCAAGGCTCACATTCTAAGTGCATGAATCGTAAAGGTAACCATAACTGAGGTTTTGAACTCTTAAGGTCAAGCAGGATGCAATCTACAGAATCAGAGTTTCAGAGAACCCTGGGTAGTAATGGTTCTCAGGGAAGGATACCTTGTACCTTTTGTTACTCTTCCACCGCTGTCAGCATCACTGATGTCCTTCCCTGCCCACCCACCCGTTTCACACAGAGAAGTTTTGAGTTTTGAAGGAGCAGATCAGACAGATGTGACATAAGGGAGTAATCAAACCAACTTTAGACTACTCACCAAGGTTTTACTGTTGACATTTTCTTGTTCCCAAGGCCTTTGAATAGCTAGAAACCAGTATTAGACATTTACGGTCTCAGAACGTTCATTCATTTTACAGGCAGGCCCTGGTTATCGGCAGGGTTCCATTTCTGACAGCGTGACGATAACCAAAATCGCTGCTAGCCAAAAATTGCCGATATTAGCACTGATCCCTGGTTAGCAGCGCCGATAACCGGTAATCAGCACCGCCAATAAGAGGCGATCAGCGCCGATAACCGGTTATCAGCGACAGAAATCTTGTTATCGTCATCGCTAGACAAGCGCCATAAAACCAGATCGCCGGTAACCAAGGCTGCCGATAACCCGGGACTGCCTGTACCCCTTTTTGATTTAGTCATTTGGTTTGGCCTTAGTAGCCTTCTGGAAAGGTGATTGGATGTTTTCTGCTGACATGTAGCATGTGTACTTCTTTATCTTAAGTTGAGGAAGTATCTATGCTTTGTCTTCAAGGGAATGTCCTCCAATTCAACACTGTGTGTTGGTTTAAACAGCATCACATGTATTCTCCCATGTTTTGGCTTCATTAGTGGGAGGGAGTCATTTGCTAGGAGTCCAAATTCTCCAAGACTTGGTCACCTGGTTAGTTCTTGCTAAATCATATCAGGTGATCTTGAAGGCGAAGGATTGTCTTCTGCATCTGGTCATGGTGCAGGCATTCTGATCAGAGTCAACAAGTCTGTGCTTCTCCAACCCAGTCAGTTGTTTATCTGGGGTCAACTTGCTCTTTTTGGGTTTTTCAGATAAGAGATGGGTAGACATTTTATGTTACTGCTGAGAGAATCCTGACCCTTAAAAGCTTTGAGGTAAGAAGTGGCTACCTCTTTTGGATCACCTCACCTCTATAGCAAAAATTTGTTAGAATGGTCCATCTAAGATGACTAGTTCAATTTTACTTGAAGAACACTTGTGTCAGGTCTGGTCTTCTAGACTCAGTTGCAATCATAATTTCTTCAGATCTTTTATATTTTGTTTGTTGGTGGGGAGATCAGTCAAGACTTTTGATGGATCGCCTTTAGACCTCTAGAGGCCAGACCTCATGTTGTCCACAGTTGTGTCAGAGTGAGGTTGGAGAGCCATTCTTGAGAACATCGAATTGAACTATAGGAGAGCAAAATGCATGCAAACAACCTACAGCTTTTGGCAGCTTGGAAGGTCTTATACAAGCCAAACGGGTAATCAGAGAAAAGAAGATTGTAGTTTACTCCAATAGCTCAACCTCTCTTTCTTACATCAGGAATCACAAATCAAGAAATTTGTTTTGGCTAGCAGAGAAACTTCCTTGGACAGAGTCTATAAACATCATTCTTCTACCATGATTTGTCCCAGGGAGAAAACATGAAACATTATCACAGACCAACTCGGCATGAGAGGGCGACAGGGCAAGTCTTCTGTCAGAATGGTCTCTTCATCCACAAGTATGTCAGAAGTTATGGAACCTTTGGGGAACCCCAAATATTGATCTGTTCACAACTGCCCAAAATGCAAAACTCCCAGTTTACTGCACTCCATGCCAGGATCTCTGACATGGATAGTCAATGCTTTTCTTTTAGGTTGATCGAATCTAGACCCTTATGCTTTTCCTCCATTTGCACTTGAGGAAAGATATCAAGGAGTTGTGTGTGTCTGAGAACTCAAGCTGTTGTTAGCTCTTGGTGGTCCCGAAGGAAATGGTTTCCTGAGCTACCTCTCTTGGTTGTAGAAGTTCTTCACTTTCTGCCAATCAGGAAAGATCTTCATAAACCGTCACACTTAAGAAGATTCCATCAAAACTTTCATCTAGCCATGTAGGAACTGTCATCTGTCTTTTGTGAGCTAGAGGATTTTTAAGCACAGGTAGGGAGTAAATCAAGCATAAAAACCTTTCAACTGAGACTTTGGGTGAAATCTTCCAATATTTTGAGCTGGAAGCCTCAAAATCTTCCTATCATTGTTTAGGATGGAATTTGGATGTATCTGTTTGAGTCTTTGGATAAAGCTTCCCTTATTAAGAACATAACTTTCAAAATACTTTTTCCTTTAGCTCTTGCTACAGCAAAGTATATTAGTGAGCTTCAAGCCCTTTCTTGTAAGACTGTGTTCAAGGGGACAAGTCTTTTTGTTTTTTCCATTGTTTAGGGCTAAAAACAGTCAAAGCAAAACCCTTCCCAGATGTGTGACAGTGCCTAATTTAACTGCTCCAGTAGTTAATGAAGAGGAAGTTCTGCTGTGTCTAGTTATAGCTCTAAGGATTTATCTAGAAAAACTTAATCCTTGAAGAGGAGTTAAGAATTTATTGTGAGGTGCTAGGATGCTAAACACTCCTATCTTCAAGAATGCTTTGTCTTTTTTTCTACATTGATGAATCAAGTCAGTGCATGTAGAGTCGAATCTTGATGATTTCCATTGTTTGAAAATAAAATCTCACAATGTCTGTACTTTTACACGTCTTTTAACTTCCTTAAAAACCGTTTTGCTGTAGAAAGTTGTCAGTGCACCTCGGTTGATGTGGAAGTTAGTTTTGCCTAGCTCTGTTTGCAAAACATCAAATTTTGTGTGAGCATTGTAAAGCTCTTAATTCTTACAACTTGGCATGGATGATTTTCCCCTGAACCATAAATTGTACAAGACAGTCTTCCTTTCTCACCTATCTTTAGGTTGTAGGAAATCCCAGTGTTGAGTTTGGGAATCATAGAGGTACTTATTTGTGTATGAGAGCATACCTTCATAGCTGAAGGTTGTCATTGTCTTTAGTTTTAGACTGTTAGTTGTGGACTTTCGACTCTGGCACAAGTCACTAGTACTCTGCAAGACAGAGTCCTTTTCCCAGTAAGGATCCTACAACAAGTTTCACTACGAGGACCTTACACCCTGCTGTGGATCCACCGTTTGGTGATAGTAGTAACCAGGAAGTCTCACACCACGAGCAAGAATGTTTTTGAAGCTTTTTCCCTTTTAAAAAGCCTGTAGTTCACTTGACTGAACGGAAGTGTCTTTGGCTGCACTAACCCACCATCATCTTTCAATGTGGTAGTCGGCTAACTTTAACAGCAGGCATGGTTCATCCCAAATAAAGATTTTTATGATGAAAGTGAATTATTTTGATACTTACCTACTGTTAAATTGGAAACCCACCTTGCCTCCCCACATCTTCAGTGGGTAGTCTTGAATTCTGAAAAGACCATAAACATTCCAACTTCAGCTGGTGGGAAACAGGTGATTACAGACAGTCCATCCAGGTCAGCCAGGTGGTACTCTTTTGTTTATTTTGGATGCCAGTCGCTCCTTATGGCTCAAAGATGTCAGCTAACTTGATCAGTAGGTAAGTATCCAAACAATTTTATCATAAAATTATTTTAATTGTTTCATGAGTCTGAAAAATGTCAGTGTCCCATCTTTATCTACCCCTAGTCCATTATATTGCAGATATGGTTGTGCAAGCACAATTGATCAAAGCACAATTCTTCATAGATATTTGATGATTTAGGGTGGCATTTGAATTTATCAGAATCTTCATTTTTCTCAAGACAGTCTTAAGTATATCTGAGTGCTATAATTTTTCCAGTGCATTTGCAGTGTGACATTTTTGATGGATTTCCTTGAACAAGTAATGTTATTAATTGCATCCAGAAATGTGTAACTTTTTTCGGAATTCCATAAACAGTTGGTTGCAAATGATTGCTTTTTTCATGAAATCCCTCCAATACAAAGTTTCCACATATTACATGCCATATTTTTCCAGCTGTGTCACACCCATATCATTTGGGGGGTGGAAAAGTCAAAATTTATTCCCACTTAATAAAAGATCATTTGTGGCAGAGAACATAAGTGTGCTTTCATGCTAGTACAGAATCTTTATGGCACTTTTGATCCAGCATGGGCTGCCTCCACACCAGCCTAACCCACTGGCTTACTTGTTGTCCACGATACTGTTTATTCTCATGTTTTAAGGAACAGTTGTACAGTGTATCCTTTTCAGAGCTGCTCTGATGTTAGCAGCTGTCAGCTCTATTACCAGAATATGCTCAAATCCAAGAGAACATTTGTCTTGGTATCAGACATGGTCCCAAAAAGTTTTTTAACTAAATTTGCTTTTTCTTTTGCTGTTATCAGCCAATGGTTGCTGCTGCTTTTCCATCTGTACACACACTTGCCTTCTATGGCTGCACCAGTCTTGATTACTATTCTTGCTTGACTGATAGCTGTTCCTGATTTCACTGCAATTCCTTTTGTTATCCCTATGCAAGGATTTGATCTTGCTCTTTCTGTGGTTGCTTTTCATGGCGCTGCTCATTGCCCAGCTTAGCCACTCCTGCTGCCCCAGGAACTGGGTCATTTACTATTATTGTTACAGAGCAGTTTTTGATTCAGTCCTGTCTCCAGTCATTTCAGCTGCACTGCTGAAAAGTGTTTTGGATTTGCTGTCTCTGTTGCATGTGTGGCTACTGGTACCGCTATTTCTGCCACTGCTATTGCTGTTACAGTATCCTCTCCTGCTACTGCACCTTTTCTGGATTTGCTGCTTTTGCTGCTTTTGCTGCCCTGCCAATATTGGCAGTTGCATGATATCTGCATTGCCTTTTGTCCACCTGGTGCTGCTGCTGTTACTGCTACATATTGTTTTCTGTTCCTGCTATTTTCACAGATACAGTTGGAGAGTTGAAAGTCTCCTGGTATTTCTGTTAGTGTCTGCTCCTCCGTACCATCAGTTTCCTCCTATGGTATGGCTTGTACAAATGCTGCTGTACCCCTATTATTTGTCCAGTCAGTCTCTTCAGTTATGCAACAGCAAACTCAACCATCAACAGTTCTAACCTCCACCGAGCATGCTATACTAATTCCCTTTACCATGTTTGAATGATTGTTTTTGTTGCAGCTAAGGTGATCTGCCAACAACTCTTTGCCTTTTAGCAGGGACCCTACTAAGATTATTGTAGATGTCTGCTAGCAGCTGCTCCTCTTCCCGTAGCTGTGTAGATGGAACTACATGCTCCTCTCAGCATTGATATCCTGAAGGAACCCTCATCATAAGAAGTATTCATCACAGGGATTCTTGCCCCTCTGACCACGTATAATAGACATCACTCATCAGGATTCTCAGGTCAACAATGAAGACATAGTTTACACAGGCAAGATAAAGCCACCAGGAATGGAGTTTTCATTTGTATTCTGCCTTACACTTGTGAATTCTCTAAAGGAAAGACACACTACCAGTAGTTTACTCATATCTCCAGCTATTCCATATCTTTTGCTTTTATCAAGTTTTGTGAACTCTGCCATGAGATCAGGATTTTACAGTCATTGCAAGAAGCAAAAATTTTATTAAATACTGGTGGATATTGCTGCATTTTTTCAGTTTATTCAATGCATTTGTTGTCTTGAATTATTAGCATATACAGACAGTCTCCAGTTATTGGCAGGGGTTCCGTTCTGACGGTGTGACGATAAGTGAAAATCACTGATAACCGAAAATTGGTGATTTTCGGCTCCTCCTCAGCTATTTTCGGTTATTAGTGCCAGTCTGCGATTATCAGCGCCAATAAGCAGAAATCGGCTCATATCGGTGCTGAAAATCGCTGATTTTCTTCACTAGACAAGCCCCGAGAAACCAGATCGCCGATAAACGGGGACTGGCTGTAGTTTGAAATAGTGAGTAAACATTTTAGTGACATTCGTAATGAACTTTTGCTTCTTATGTACTCTTCCTTTCACCATGGAGTAGCATTACAGTGCTTGAGTTAACATGTTGTAACTCACTGGGTAATATGTATGAGTGCATTTCATTATAAAATGATTAATAAAGCTATAAAACACTTGGTAGAAATAATTGATCTGGGAAAGGGGGGTAAACATTAGAGATTTGGGGGAAAATCTGTTAAATGTAGAGTAGAGATTTCAGAAGAATTATACATTCCCTGTCACCTCATTCATAAAAATCTTGCTTCTTTGTGTGACAGAAATAGATGGGATTGTTATCCTGGACCTGCAATGGAATCAGCTGCCATGGATGAGGCTCCTTAATGAGATTTAACTCAATCCAGATGTGTTTTTCAGGGGTTCAGTTCCAGTATTATTGGTTAAGGTTGAGAACCTGAATTATCTCCATATAGCTATGGAGTAAGTGAGGAGTGCCCATTCATAGTTTAGAGACTTGGAACATTAGTCACAGGCATAGTGTGGTTCTGGCTGGTGAGTAGAACTGCTTTTGAATTTTGCCTCCCTTTGGTCTACCTGGGGATCAGGTCCACTGCTCAGTCCTTTGACTATTTCTAAACCTCCACAGTTGGGTGGTACCACTAGGGCTGTTGTTCCCTTTCCATCTTAGGAGAGCATCACTGAAGGGGAGTTTCTTAACATAATATTGACTGCCCTTAAAATTTGACAGAACATCAACGTAATGCCTTTAGGTCTAATCTATGGCTGGCCCAGCATGTTTTTGAGGTGTCACAATGCTCAGCAAAACTGAGACAGAGCATGAGGACTATTTAATAAGTAGTTTTATGACTTGTCACTACTGGCCAGTAAACCATATTGTATAGTAAGACAGGAATCTCAGTCAGACCTTATGAGGTAGGCTTCTTACTTGGCTGCAGACCGAGCATTTGTATGACACCAGTGTTTTTGGAAGTCATGATCCTAACTTAATAGTCATCCGGAAGAAAGTGCACACTTGTAAAAGAGGTTCAGAACTCAAATTCCATCCATGGCAGGTTGTGTCTTAAGAGATATTGCATTAAGAGTAAGAGCTTGCTATTTATACTCTGAGGATAATAGGTCTGACTTTCCAGTAATGAGAAGAAGACTTGGGCAGTGGTCAAGGATGAGAAAATCCCTCATGAATCCTGCAGAGTTTGTAAGTTATGGGCACCTTCCTAGCCATTCTTCCAGAATCTTCAGTAAGCAGATCCCTTGCATGTGTTTTAAACAGCCAGACAGAAAATATTTAGGTGAATCTCAGAGATTTGGGGATTTGAAATAGGCAGTTTTATGATGCCCCACAGTTGCTTGATGTCTTCTTCTGTGATCCTCTGTGAATCCCATAACCATCACTGAACTCCTATTATTGGGGCGTGCAAAGAGCCTCACTAAGCCCCTTCCCTGAGGTTTTAATTACGTTAGTATCAAAGGTGATAGGGAACCTGCATTGAGAGGTCAGTGGTTACCCACACCAGGGTTTTCATTTAGAGTTATCTCAAACGGCAACCTGATGTTCACAAACTTTAGGCCAAGCTAGGGTCTGAGATATCCTTTCAGTATCATATTCACAGTCAAGTTGCTGCTGGCCATGGAGTATTTATAATATTAACAGAATCAAGCCTTCAATAGGAAGTTATTAATATTTTTTCCTTGGCCAAAAAGCCCTTAATTCCTGTCTCGTCATCTCCTTAAGTTTCATACTCTTAAGTTAATTGTATGATAACCAGGAACCATTGCTGTCTATTAATTGTACAGTAACTTTTAACTTGATAAGAATGTTCAAGTTGATTCTTGTTGGGTCGAGACCTACTAGAGGTCCCCAAAAAAGAGAACAAAACACCTCTGGTTAGAGCTTAGCCTTGAGTCCTGAGGAGAGTGCCTGGGTGATGTAGAGAACTCAAAACTGGTTACAAAGGGATCTGGCTCAGGTATGAAAGTTTGTAAATTTTTTTAGTGGAGTTATTGTGCAATTCAATTCTCCCTTAATGTGGTTCCTGACATCATCCAGACTTGTATGCAAGGTTAAAACAGGTGACTCAGGTTTATATCTGTGATAATTAGCCAAAACCACAAACACACACACATCCAGTTTAATTGTTCTCTGTTGAAGGTTTCTCATGTCTAATCAAATATTACGCAACTGAATCCTGTTGGTTGCAGGCCTGAAATTTAGTTGGTCTTCATTCTTTATTCTATGTTGAAGGTTTCTCATGTCTAATCAAATATTACGTAACTGAATCCTGTTGGTTGCAGGATTGAAATTTAGTTGGTCTTCATTGCTAAATTGAAGATATTAATTCAGCAATGAATCTCTTTCTCTAGGCAGCCAAAAGTAAAGCAAGAGAATGTGGCAAAATGAGTGTTTGCAGATTCCATTAACAACAGCAGTCAAAGAATACACAATTACTGGAGGATGAGAAGTGAGTTCTTCGTTAAGAGAGGTGAACTGATACATTAACACATATCATTAAGAGATGTTGCTTCCTTAGTTACCAATGAGACATGTAAAGTAATTTGAACAGATGCATGCCAGAACTTGAGGAACAACAATAGGTAAGGTAATTCCCATCCCTTAGTAAAGAGTATGCTAACATATTGAAGAAGGGACTTTGGTGTCTGTAGCCAGTATAATTCCAAGACATGTATGCTAAAACAAAGAAGGCATGCATCTAAGTAAGGGTATGAAATTATGGTTGAAATGTGCAGCTTGAAGCAGCCTCATTGTTTAAATGAGGATAATAAGCACAACCATCGGCAGTGGTGAGAAAATGTGTAAATTTATTGTATCAACTCTCCTGGGCAAGGAGAAATAATAATAGACAGTCCCTGGTAATGGCCACACTTCACAGGAGTCCTGTTGCACAGAAACTGTAAGATTTGTCACAGCCGAATACTAGCAACAGTTATGTTGCATAAACAGGAAGCAGCAGATTTGTGGACAGATATTAGATGAGTTGAGCCACTCAAGCACTCAAAACTGTTTCATGCTTATGGCCAAAGCAGTTTTGCTCACATGGAAAGCATTATTCACAGCTAAACCTCACAAGAATCCTCACACATGTTGCTCTTCAACTGTGTCACTGTCCAACATCAGATACACCTATGTTGCACACACATGAAGCAGTAGAGTCAAGGGTATACATCAGAGAGTTATCAAACATGCCCAAAGATTCATTGCACACATGGCTGAAAGTTAATATTGCTTACACACCACAGGGCTGTATCATGTCCACGACTCAAAAGTTGAGGCATTCACACACGAAGTTTAGAAACCGCAAAAAGTAGTAGGTTGCATTCATCATCAGTTTAACACCAGGTAAACTGAGACATTTTTAATCGTGTATAATGCATTAGTTAAGCTGCCCAAAGTGCCATCCCAGAGGAAGGACATAGAAAGACTAGAAGCAATTCAGGTGGGCAGTCAAAAGAATATCATCAATTAGACACCTTAGTTATCAAGAGAGTACAACACCTCATCTAGAGAAGCATCAGTTAAGAAATCAGTTAACAAAATAAGACTCAAAAGTTTAAATAACATAGTCTACAGGAATGTATTTATCTAAAGTAGTAACAGCCAGAGGGACCTTCGCAGCATACAAGATAGCCTCATTGTGGTGCAGGCTACCATCTGAGGTGAATAGCACCATTAGCAACCAATTTAATAATAGTAAAAGTGAGTGACACTTGCTTTATTTAATTACACTTACTTTTTGTAATTATTTTTATATTTTAAAGTTTCTTTGAATGGACTAGTAAGATTTTTAGGCACCTCTGTCCTCTTAATTCCTTGAATTAAGAGGAGAATTGCTATCTGTATAAAAAGCCTTTTAAGCATCAAAGATTCTTGGGGCAAATAAGGTCAGCATCACCAGGAATGAAATAACAAGATGGAGGAGGTCCACAAGGTAGTTATCTAAATATTAAACTCTTGGCATTAGCTGCCAGTGGCATTGCCAAGATTTATGAAGGCCTATTGTATACTTTATATGTTGATCTATTTAATCTGTCTTTTTATTCTATGGAAATTTGAATTTAAAGTCAGTGGTCCCTGTAGGCTTGTTCCATATGAATAGGGGTTTATCTTCTGAATAATCCTTTTCTGCTTCGGGTGTGTTGATGGTAAAGTGATGGCTTCATCTTGCCATAGATGGAATTGAAAGATGGGTGGAAATGCATGGCTATATATATTAATAAAAAGCATTCCTGGGACTCAGGCTTATACATAAGTGAACAAGGAATTCCATGTGTGATATAGGCTGTATTCTATTAGTTGATATTCTTAATGTTCTCACAAGACTGCCAAATGTGCAAAGTCCTTGGATCTGCTGAAAGTTGTCTCCCACACCACTTAGGGTGCTGAGTGCCAGGAACTTTCAAAGTTGTATAAGGCATTAATCCTCTACACTGAATCAAAACACCAACTGTGATCCAAAATGTAGGAATCTGAATAGCCAAAGGAACATCAGATTTTCTCCTGTTGAAAGTATGTTGGTGATAGTGATGCAGTCCTTCATGAACTGCAATTCAGTACTATGCTGGATTGAAGCTGGATGAGGTTGCAGAAGTCCCACAGCAAATCTGATTCCACCAAATACAAAATCTAAACCATTTTAAATTCATGATAATTTATGTAATTGTAGAAAAAAACAAATATAATTTAAGTAAACAATGAACATAAGAAAAAAAGGTGTATAATAAAAATATATATATAATATATAATTATATATACAGCAAACCTCCGTATTCGCGGTCTCACGATACGCGGACTCACCTATTCGCGGATTTCTCTACAGAACATATATACGCATTATTCGCTGAAAATTCGTCCATTCTCGGTATTTTTCACTGAGAAATATTCACAGATTACTGTATTTTCATCTCATTTTCATGACTAAAAGCACTTTTTGTGATAAAACTATTAAAATACTCAATAGTGCTCGAGTTACGATAATTCGATTATGCAATGGGTGTAGGCAAATAATGCTGATACGACAATATTTATGAAATATTTTTATATTTCACATGGGCACAGGCAGCGAGGGAGACCAAATTACAATAGACCAACTTCTTTTCCTCCATCTATCCCATCTTCTAGTTAAAAAAGTAAAAGAGATTGATGAAAGTAATGTTCATAACGTTATACTCTTGCGTAAATGTGTACAGCCATAAACAACTGAACAAGAAACTTATGTTTTGCTTATCACCGAATCAGATAACAACAGCTGTTTTGCTTGTATTTCAACCATCATATGGTAATAAACAATTACTGTAGTTATAGTACAAATGACATTAAGTAGAATAGGACTGATATATTTTTACATTATACCCTTATTTGGTATGGATAAAAGATCGGCAAGGAAATATACTGCTAAATTTAAGCTGCAAGTTGTAGCTGAAGCTGAGAAAACAATGTTCAAGCTGCTAATGACTATAAATTATCGTGCATTGGCAACATGGATGAAACTCGACCATAATTAAAATTGGAGAGAAAGTATTTTAATCAAAACTACTGGGCATGAAAGAACACATTACTGCTATATTTACGCCGATAAACGATAAATACGTAAAGTTCGTATTATGATGAAATCAAGTGAAAATAGCGAACGGAATCTTGATTTTTTTACACAAATGCCCCCAAATGGCTAACATCATCTATCAACGAAAAAAATAGCTAAATTAATTTCACAACAAGACGTATTTAAGTTATATTTCAACTTAAAAACACTTCGCATAATGAAAAATAACCATGCCCCATATAAATAAAGTATTTAGAGATTTATTTATGCTAATTAGAAGCAAGAAAATTGCTCTGAACTGAGTTAAATGCGGAGAAATAAACTTACTGTGTAATCGATTTCCAAACCAAAACATTGATCGCTATGATCGCAATTTATAATACAAAAGCAATATAAGAATATATACAGTATTATTGGATATAGTGAATTTAGGCATAACATTGTAAAAGATCCATGGAAAAGATGCATATTTGTTATGTTGATGTTTGTATAATATGATATGTGAATATAGAGTACAGTATGTAGGCTAGCCTACCATATATGTATACGATATACAATAGTGTAAGCTAATTCTTGTTTGTTATTCAATTTCTCTTTGTATTGAATTATCATAAGTCACTCTGCATGAACCTCCAGAATTAGCTGATATTAATAATTACTGTACTATGTATGTATAGAGTATATTGTACTTTATAGTGTAGGCTGGGCTACCATATTTGTATACATGGTACTGAATATCCTAGTGTAGGCTAGGCTATATTCAAGATATGTCTTTTCCAACAAACGATGCGTTTTTTGGAACCTAACCCTATCGTAAGTAGGATAATATCTGTATAAGCTTTTTTTTTTTTTTTTTTTTTTTTTTTTTTTTTTGAACTATCAAAATAGGCAGTTCTAAGTGCTTTTAGAAGGGTTCTAAGTATTCGCAGAATTTAGCTATTCGCAGGGGTGGGTTGTGGTACGATCCCCTGCGAATACATGGGGTTTACTGTATGTGTTGTGTGTTGTATATATATATATATATATATATATATATATATATATATATATATATATATATATATATATATATATATATATATATATATATATATATACTGTAAACCCGTATTCGCATTCTCGCGATTCTCGGACTGTATTCACGGATTTTTCTATGGAACGTATCTACCCATTATTCGCGGAAAATTCGCCCATTCGCTGTCTTTTTCACCGAGAAATATTTGCTAATTACTTTATTTTCATATTTTCATGACTAAATGCATTTTTTGTGATAAAACTGTTAAAATACTCAGCTATAAGCATTTTCAGAGGGTTTTGTGTGTATTTAAACTATCAAAATAGGCAGTTCTAAGTTTTTTTAGAGGGGTTTTAAGTATTCGCAGATTTTAGCTGTTCGCGGAGGTGCGATACGCATCTCCCACGAATACGGGCGTTTACTGTATACATATACATACAGGAAGTCCCCAGTTATCGGCGGGAATTCCATTCAGATGGTATTACGATAACCAGAAATTGGTGATTTTTGGCACTTTTTCGGTTATTTTTAGCACTTATTGGTGCCAAAAATTGCCGATTTTCAGTAATCGCCATCTTTGTTAGGCATGTATTGATGCCATTACCTAATTATTGGCGATAAGCAGAAATTGCCGATTTTCATCGCTAGACAAGCCCTGTAAAACTGGATCACCGATATATATATATATATATATATATATATATATATATATATATATATATATATATATATATATATATACATACATACATACATACATACATACATATTATATATATATACATATTTATATATATATATATATATATATATATATATATATATATATATATATATATTTATATATATATATATATATATATATATATATATATATATATATATATATATATATATATATATATATTATATATATATATATATATATATTATATATATATATATATATATATATATATATATATATATATATATATATATATATATATATATATATATATATATATATATATATATATATATATAACATATATATTATATATATAACACACAATTTATGAATACTGCAAAGTTAAAATTCTGACAGACCTTGTTTACTTAATTCTTATGGACTGTGTGAGAATTAATTTAAAAAAATGTCTTTGGAGCATTTCAGAGTTTAGAAGTACATAAAAATAAAAATTGTTACAAAAGCGTCCAAGTTGTATCATAAATCTATCATAAAATGTAAGAAGCTGTATCATAAACTTTATTATAAAGTCTATAAAGTAACCTCTAAATGAACAAATTTCTGAACCTCATGGACTTCATTTATTTAATACTGATGGACTACATAAGAGTCAACCAGAGAAAAAAAGCTGTGCTCTTTGAAGCTTCGCAGAGTTTAGAATTATGGGGAAACAAGAATTTTATTATAAAATTATGAATTTGTTTCACAGTTTTACGATAAAATCGATGCGGTTAACTTACAAATGAAGTATAAACTCAGGGACCTTGTTTACCTAATTCTCCCAGACTGCATGAGAGAGAGAGAGAGAGAGTTGTATTGTGTTGTTTGTGTTCTAGGAGCTTTTGAAATATTGGAATTATGACAAAAAAGATTCTTACAAAAGCATCAAGTTGTATCATAAATTTTATCAAAATATATATAAAAAATTAGCACCCACTATCTCGAAACCTAACCCCTCTTATTACCATTGATTTTTATGGGAAATCATTACGTATATGTATGATGTCATTAGGACTGTATCCTTTGTATAGAGAGTTCTCATAGTTGAAATAAAAATGATGAAACCATAAGAAAAAATTGCACACACACAGGGAGAGAATATGACTAGCAGCCTTATCATTCTTTTGAGAATGACTTGAAAAGCAACATGCAGAGATTTGGTATTATATATCTTCCAGTATTTACTATCAGCACTGATAAAATTATGTGGAAGAATGAGTTTGGGAAATTGATTAACCATGATTTGAATGTTTGCTCTAAGAGCTTTTTTGAATGTGGAATTTTAGGTTAAGTAGAGATATAAATGCTGCGCCTTTCACACATGGAGTATCCTTTAGCACATTGTGCTGGACCAGCTGTGCGCTGACTAACAAGAAGGGTACCCAATTTGAGATGGGGGAAAGAGGATGCCCAGTGTCACCAACCGACACTACCCATTGTCCTTATGAGCTGTATGTTGTTTCCATATGCCTTTGTGTGTTTTGGGTGTTCTTTATACTTCTTCAGTGTTTTCTGTGTTCCTACACAAATTTTTTGTATGTTTTCGGTGTTGTATTTCATGATCTGTTTGCCCTCTTTCTCTGGGGAGGGGGGGAAACAAACAGGACCAATGTTGCTGCAAGAGTCATGGTCAACTTTAGTTGATTTATGTCTACTTTTGTGGTAGATTAGCACTCAGTTTGCATTTCTTGGAAGGGGAAAGAAAGTACTCATGGTTCCCCTTGTCCTGAATATGTTGCTTGGCCTCCTTAGGGCGAGCAACATTGGAAGAGGAGGAGGAAGACAAAGAAAGATTCTCTATCTAGCCATGACCCAGCCTACCACTTCAACAATGGGCGAAAAGATCAATTCCATTGTCGTCCGCCGTTCTATCCCAGAAAATAAGAGGGAAAATCATTTACGCATCCTCCTTTCTGAACCGAGACCTTCATGTATGGATTTTTTCAACATTGTCTGCCATGAAACTACTCGCCCAACATTGCTAGGTACCTAGTGCAAAAATTATGGACGTCATCTGTCCGACAATACCAGTCCATATGGAAGATATGGTTAGATTATATCCATACTGAGAGCCCAGTTGAAATTTCTATAGAAACACTTTTAAATTTTCTGATATATCTTTTTGAAGACAAACTTCTTGCAGTTACAACAGTCATGGCATACAAGGCAGCATTAACAGAACCCTTGCTTTATGGATTCGGGATTGACTCCAGCATAGAAATTGTTATTTCCCTTCTGCGGTCTTTTGCTCTACAAAGACCCGCTCCCGAAAGACTCCCAGTTACTTGGTCCCTGAACAAGGTACTTGGACTTCTATCTACCCCTCAATTCTACCCCTCAGTTCAGCAGACCCATTACAACCACAACTCACAAACTACAAAAGGTGATCTTCCTGATTGCATTAGCATCAGGAGCCCACATTAGTAAACTGGGCTCTCCTAGATGGGGACAATATATCACACAAACTGCTGATAATCAATTATTAATGTCCCCAGGCCCATCATTCCTGGCCAAGAATGAGGATCCTTTAAAAAGGAAATCTCCTGTTCTTGTAAGAAAACTCAATTTAGCAGACAAAACATTATGCCCAGTTCAAGCACTGAAGGTTTACCTAGAGGTCATGGCAAACACCCCAGAAGTTCCGCTTTTCCTACACCCTAGCACGAATAGGCCACTCTCTCTACAAGGGCTAAGAATAATTTTAGTGTCCCTCACTAAAAAAGCAAACCCACATTCATTTTCTAGGTCACATGACATTAGGAAAATAAGTATGTCGTTGGCTTTCTTCAGAAATGTCTCTTGAAGAAGTCTCCGAAAGTACAGGGTGGGCATCAGAGACAGTGTTCTTAAAACATTACTGCCATGAGCTCAAACAAATTCATCTACACTGCATGTCAGTAGGTGGTATGGTTAGTCCTGACCCCATAGGCTCTACAGCAGAACACCAGTTGTCTTCCTAACGGGTGAGTATGCTGACTATTGCTGGGAAACATATGAAAAGACTGCAACCACACCCAGCATACTTAGGCAAGTCACTACAGAACTTCACTCTAAAATGCAAGTTCTTGTTTAGTTTCTCGTTTCTTGTTACTAAAACCCCTTAAAGTTTTTTAGAATAAGGAATAGGGTTTGAAACTTGTGCCTTGACCTTGGACCATAAATTGTTTTTTCTTTGGGTTGTTTGGGATTAAAATTTTGAGAGCTTAAGTCTTTTGTCACCTGTCAATTTCTTTTGAAAGCTCCTTGAGGACGAACAAGCAACTACGCTATCAAAAAACAGGTTTTGACATAGGAAAAACCTATTTCTGGTAGTCTCTGTAGAGTCCTCAAAACCCTCCCACTTCCCTGACAAAAGGCATGGGATTTGGGCAAGGGATCATCCTACACTGACCAGCAGAGAGTAATGGAGCTGGCCTTTTGCCTGCCTTGGTCATAAACAAGATGGTAGATGCGCATGCACAGTAGTCACTTCTTGCATTTTTTGACATAGGAAAAATTGGGTTCAGCTTTGCTGAAGATAAGGGAAAATGCCCTCTTATCTTTGAGTCCATTATACTCTATCACTTGTCATAGTGTTTTCATTATGACACAAGACCAGGCTAGAAAAATATTTCTTTGATACTAGTCTAGTCACCATTGAGCGCTTGCACACCATGAGGGTTAACTCCTTGAGGACTCAACAGCGACTACCAAAAATAGGTTTTTCCTACATCAAAACCTGTTTTATGATAAAATAAATTTTTTTGTTTGGGTACTTATCCTCTGTCATTGAGATACCTCCCTCCTCCCTTCTTAAGAGATTAAGAGAAGAATGACAACCAGAACATTCCTTGTCGTACCCCGTACCCTCCAAAGGGTGGGGAATAACCATTGGGAGTGTTCATGAATGAATATTTCCATTTTAACACTTGTCAAACCTTCACCAAGTAGTCGCAGATAAAAGTAATGAAAGAGGGTAAGTACCTAAAAAATTGATTTTATCATAAAAATCATTTATGTTTTACTTCTTATGCCTTTGGATTATATACACTTTTAGCACATATTTTCATAGGTTATTTTGTGCTAGGCTAGGATTTTAGGGTACAGCGGTATGCTATTCCCAGAACTGCATTTTGTTGGTCCTCCGTCCTCCTTGGCCTTATTACTGCTGTTAAACAAGTGTGTGCGTGTTGTATAAAGCATACGTGACTAAATGTTTCATGAAGAATTTTTATGCCAATTTGTAAGCTTACAGTATACAATACTCAGTACATGCAGTATCCATATTTGGTGTTAGCAGCACAACTTTACATATATAAACTAATCAGTCAGTTATTTTTCAACATACAACAGATTTTGACTTTGATAAATTTTACATAAAAAATTTTTTGTTTGTGTTTTGGGTTTTGTTAAAGCTCAGTGAGCAGTGTTTATGGTATAGAGTATGCTTTGGTTTTTAAATGTTTTTGCATGCATTTAATATTTTGTTATTGTATATACTGTATATGTATAGATTTTTCATTTGTATAATATTTTAAAAGCCTTATGTTAATTTTGCTGGAGATATATATCATGTGCTTTTTTCATGATTTGGATGATTTAGGTTTTCAGTTTTGTTTTCTGCCTACTGAATAGATAGGTTTGGAAAATGTATACAGTATACCCTATTAGTTGCAGTGAGCACATGTATGTATAACCAAGATGTTTCATATTTTACTGCATTTCAGTACTTTTGGAGAAAATCTTTTACAGTACATAACATATGTCTGAAGAGAATAGCACTCTTAGTAGAAACCAGAGCACTGTAAACATGTCAAAATATCACAAGAATATGAAAATCATCATACAAAACATGAGTGAGTAAAAATGAATAAAAAAACATTCCTTGACAAAGTACTTTTAAGTAGTCTTGGGAACAACGTTGCACTCTGGAATACAAAATTAGAATGACCTTGATTGTTGTAGAGACTTCATATGCTTTACATTGTATATGGATGCTCACCTATCTGAAACTGGTGCCCATCTTCCTATGCAGGTGTCTCATTAAACGAATTAATTATTTCCTGTCACACAATAGAGAGCTTCATTTCTGATTCATTTTAATGAAAATTACTCTCCCCTGCAGTAAAAGTCACTGCGGAGAGAAGGATTTTCCACATTTACAGTTATAATTTAGAGGTTAAACAGGATAGGGATTGGAGAGAAAGAATACAGTATGAGGCAGGGGGTTGTGGGGGGGGGAACTTATCTCCTTGAAACAAAACACAGATGCTACTGTATCCGTCCACCAGGTAAACTTTTTAGCACTGTGCTTTATGTGTAGCAAGGAATCTTTCCAGCCAAATTTACAATTAGTTTTATTTAATACAGTAATGGATGCAAATTATTGACAGGTAATATGACGGAAGTAACCAGACTTTTACTTATATCACAACATGGCAAAATAACATTTCAGAAAAGAAAACACAATCACTTCTCAGGCAAATTTAATTTTCAGTTACCAGCAGTAGAAAATACGACTAAAAACTTGAAACTTAAGATTCTTTTGCAATAAATTGGAAACTACTTGTATAGAGGGCTAAATTATTTTTGAAGTTGAATACTGTGTTGCATGTGAAGCTGTTTTATTTTATTTTGAGAGTTTAAGGCATGTTGGATTTGTTTCTACTGGAGTTTTGAAACTAACTTTTAGAGCAGCAGCTATGGTAACAAACCTAAAACAAAGTGATAATGAATGTATCACTTATACATTGATGAATGTCAGGATACTTCAATCAGTTTTTCATTGTTAAATTTAATCTTGGAATGGCAGTAGTTTTCAATCAATAGTTAAACTCTGCTCAATTGTGTTATTTACAATATCATAAGAATTAGTAAAGTTGAAGTAAATTATTAAAACTTGTTTGAAAGAATGATCATGTAATTCTTCAAGATGGGGAGTACCTCAAGAAATTCAGTTTGAAGTTCATGTTGAAACAAGAAGACTTTTCCTACATGCTTAGTGATAGAACTCTGCTGTAATTTCAGTGTCCTTCATCAGAATTATGGAAACATCTTTCTGTGTATGAGGTTAGATATGTAAAATGAGCTCTTGCCACTTGTCCTCCTTGGCCTCTTTTTATCTGAACTCTCATTAGGTCAAGGTTTTATATATGTATCCCGTTTCTCCATGATCCCTCGGGTCCTAAAGATCTTCATTGTACTATTTCTTCATTTACTGCTTTGCTGACTAAGTATTCCATAGTCATTCAATCACATGCCCAAGCCATCTTGGTCTGATGTTTATGATTTTTTTAATCTCTATTGTGACCCTTCTGGGATATCTTTTTGATATTGCATTGTCTCTAATTTTCTTTGGCCCCATCTGTGTTATCTTGTTGGGAGTAAAGCAAAAACAAAAACAAAAATAAGAAAAAAGTAGTTCTTAAATATTCCAGTACACATATGAAGTGAGCAAGTTATGTTGTGAAACCGAAGTGCCGCATTTGGGAAACATTTAAGTCTCTATATCGCTGCATTTGTTTACAGCATGCATATACATGTATATTTATTAGCTTGCTGTTCATAACCCAAGCTTTTTTCATAAACCAGTGCATTTTCCCCTCAAAATTTTTGTTTATGAACCAATTTGTTCATTATGCAGTGTTTTTGAATCAAAGTTTAACTGTATTCAAACTGTTTTATTTAGACTCCTCGAACGGTGTCATTCCATGTACAGAGCCATAATAGAACCACTCTTCAATTTCACTCCAGCTTTGTTGGCCAGCTCTAGAATTGCTTCAGAACTGCTCTGATGACTGGAACCTGGACCAAGGACCATTTACCAGAACTATACTGTTATCCAAGCCATTTCTGATTATCAAGATTCTAGCTGTTCCATTGAAAGTATGCACAAGAATCAATTATTAGGGCTCAGAATACTTCTTACAGATAGCAAGTTGAATTACCCATACAACTACAGGAACCCTATGCAGAAAGTGGCAATCTCTAGGTCTCAGTGAGCCAGGAGCTGACCTATTCCACTTTTCCCCTCTCTTTCAAATTCCATTGGAAATTTATGTGGTGAAAATTTTTCATTGCCAGGACAGAATGACAGGCCAGCCTCACAGAAAATGCAAGATAGTTGAACCACAAGGACTTAAACTTTATTTTCTTTGTCTGAGGAGATCCCTCTGCTGAGGAGGGTCAGAGGCACTTATACAGTAATGTAACCAAGAATCAATGATATGGAAGTCCTTTGGGCTGGAGTCATTGATTTTACTAAGTTGTAAGACTGTCGCTCATGTAATCAGTGAAATAATGTGATGCTTGGTATATTTCAGTATTTTTGTGGATATCTCTGGGACTCCAGATTCTGAGCATTCCTTTGCCTTTTGCATTTTTAAATTTGTATCAGTAGCTGAAAGCACTTAGTTACCAATGACAGAAAATAATTATTGATATTTATTGCCATCATTTTCTTAACAAGACCTGTTTTGGCTGTGGTTGAAAGCAAACCCAGAGGGCTGTAACAACTTAGGCCACGAGGATTCCATAAAAGTGGAAATTTTGTTCCTGAACATTAAGCTTTATCAGAGACGCCTGTCACAAAGGCTGATGACTTTGAAAACTTCTTATCGATAATATATCATTGTCTGGACAGAATAACAAGCCAGCCTCACAGAAAATGCAAGATAGTCAAACCACAAGCACTTTAACTTTATTTTCTTTGTCTGGTAGGATCCCTCTCCAAAGGAGGATCAGAGGAATTTATAATCTAGCCAAGAAACAGTGTTATAGAAGTTCTGTTGGCTTGAGTTGGTGGTTTTACCAAGATGTAAGACTGCTGCTCATGCAATCAGTAAAATAATGTGATGCTTGGTATATATCAGTATTTTTATGGATGACTGGGGCCCAAGATTCTGAGCATTCCTTTGCCTTTTGCATTCTGAAATTTGTATCAGTAGCTGAAAGCACTTAGTTTACCAGTGACAGGAAATAATTATCGATATTTATAGCAACCAGTTTCTTAACAAGACCTGTTTTGACTCTGGTTGAAAGCAAACTAAGAGGGCTTCAAGAACCTAGGTGGAAAATTGGTTCCTGAACATTAATTTTTCTTTTGACAGTGACACCTGTCACAAAGACTGACAACAAATTTGGGAAACTTCTTAGTGATTTCCTGATCATGACTTAATCGTCGAGAATAAGCCTTTGGTGCAACAAGTGCTTCACTTTTTATATAAGAATAAAAAAGGTTCCTGATAATTCTCTTAAGGCCTAGAGGATAGTGCATTTCCTTGGTAAGGCCTTGGTTGTCTCTGCATATGTTTGTATCTAGTTAGCTATTCCTTCCTTAGAAGACAGAGGCATCTCTCTGTTGAGATTCTTGAACTTAGTGACCTTTTACATCAAGAATTCAGCTTGTTTAATTATGGTAATCCTTGATAGGCTAAGGGTTCTCGTATACTTAGAGATTGGTTCCCTACAGGTAGTTCAGGACACACACACACTTGTGGCTGAGTAATTCAACCACCCAGTTGCCTTCTCCAACAATGTTTGAAGACATTTTTCTTTAGCACAAGGGAGGGGTTACACTGGTTTCTCCTTTTCCAGAGCCTGTGCTTTTCACTGATATATAGATTTAGTGTTAGGCAAACCAGCTGCTATACTTTGATTGTAGGCACTTTAGCCCTGCAGGACGGGAGCCACATTGAATCACTTTTCTTCATCTGAAAAGCAGCATGGCATTTTTACATATTTTGACCATAGTGGCACACAGTTCACTTCAAATGGGAGCTAGGTATGAGAGCTTGGGTTGCTTATCCGAGAGTTTCTTCTGAGGAGAGGCCAGCAAGTTGGATGTAGTCCCCAGGTTTGTTCCAGGGAAAGACACAGTGTTGTAGACAGGTTCAGAAGAAGGAATCAAGGTTTTTGTCAGGTTGGTTGCTTTATCTAGATGTACGAAGAATTTTGTGGCAGCAGTGATTTGCTTCTCTCCCTTTGCCGCATAACTTGATAAAAAACGCACAACATTTTATTCCGCTCCTTCTCAGCAGTTTGGAACTTAAATGCTCAAGTGCTTCCCTTGAACAACATGGCCATGTTCATTTGTACTTCCATGAAGACCAGCACATTCGTGCTGATAGTCCAAATCTTTCGGTTGTTCAGCCTTGCTCTTTGTCTCAACTATCGTTCTCGATCTCCTAGGAGAAATCAGGGTCATAGTTCAAGTTCACTCAGCCATGGGCATGACGTCGTTGACGCACGGCTTATATCGACACATCGGTCTCACGGAAATGGAAATTCAGTCTCGCTCTTGCGACCGAGACAACCCTCAGGATAGATTACCATTGTCATTGTCAGGTGTCCAAACTCCCAAGAGGGTTTTAGGACCTGAGAGGTATTACGCCCCAGTTATAAATAAGGATATCCCTCAATTGTCTGACCTGATAGATGGAGTTGATCCCCACATCCAGGAGATAGAAGATGTTGAAAACCAAGAATGTATTACAACATATGCTGAGGTTATTGAACTCATTCCTGAGTACAGTAATCTTTTTCATGAAGCAGCAACAACTTCTTTGGATTTCCCTACGGGTATAGAAGCTTTACTCGATCCTAAGAAGGGTGTAAAGATTTTGTTGGAAATGCTGTGCTCTAATCATGCTGTTATATATATGTAACTTACCCAGTAATCACATCACTGTAGTTTCTACTTGCATGGCAGCTTGAATATTGAAATTCGTAGTAACACTTCTTCTTCTCCCTAGAGTAGTGTAGGTGACTAGACCCCGCCCACTTTCTTGGGAAGAAGAGGAACAACTTAGCAACTGGCTTCAATTTGTTTCTGCCGTCCTATGGCTACACACAATTGTAGGAGCACAGCTTGGTTTTGGATTTGCTTGTTATCTTCCCTTTTTGGTGAAGTATTTTGCTTATGGTTGCCTTTGGCAAGTTTATTATTTAGGATTATTCATTTATCTTATGATTCACAGCTTAGAATTGACTTTTTCTAGACTTAGACTGAAAGAGTTAGACTTTGAGTAGACCAGCTTTTTCTTCAATGGGAATTGCTGATTGTTAGATGTTTGTGTTGTTCGGTTGTTCTCTAACGAGAATTACTGACTGTGTTGTTTTTCTTAGACTTGTTTTTCTCTGAGTATTTGTAACTTAACTGATTTTTTACGATGTCTGATTCTAGCTCGTCTAGTTTTTGGTAACAAAAGCTTTGTATGACTCTCACTCTGTTTGCACTTCTTGTGGAGGGCAGGTTTGCAATATTAATCTCACTTGTGATGAATGCATAGGTTGGGATAAGAAGACTTCAGCTTCTCACCTTGCAAAACTAGAAAGAGATAGGAAGTGTAAAGCGGCTTCTGGAGCTGAGAATAAATCCTTGGTTAGTCAGGTTATGACTCCCAAGTCAGTAAGTGTTGATTTACCTGTTATTTCATCACCTGTATCCAATGTATCTCTTGTGTCCAGTCCTCATGTACCAACCTCTCCTGGCTCCCGCGCTTCTGAACCCGATTGTCAAGCTTGAGACCAGGATTTTCTATTGGGAAAGATGAATAAAAAAGTGTCAGTGAAATAATAGTAGAGGAGGTGGGCACCTGTCCCACTGACTCTAGTAGGCAAAGGCCACTCCCAAGCGCGTCTAATCCTGGTATATGGGAAGCCCAAGGTAGGTTGGTGGGGGTCTGCCCACGGGTTGTCGCCCCTTCGGTTGCTCCTGTGGTATCCCAGGTGATGACGGAGAACCGTTGGAAAGGCATCTTGGACGTTCATCGCCTATCCTCTAGTCCTGGAACACCCAGTCCGGACAAGAGGTGCCAGTGGCGTTTCTCTAAGGAGTCTTGTCTGTTGAAGAGGCGCTCATTTTTGGATCAGACGTCTCTGCTCCCCATCAAGAGGCCTAGAGAGCTTTCCTGGAGTCCCAGACCATCTTGTAGTCTTTGGGACAGCCCAGAACACTTCATCCCTCTGGCCACCAGATTTTGACTCCCAAGCGTTCTCCTGTGCCTCACAGGCGCTCTTTGTCATCTTCCAAGTGTCCGCCCTCCATGGAGCGGCAGTATTTTTCTGCAGAGTGCCCAGCAGTGCCTGAACTTCCAGTTACTCCCGGATGCTTAGTAGCGCCCAAGCGCTCTTCATCCAAGCTCCCAAGCGTCTGCCTGGTGCCAGACCCTGACTGTTCAACTTGTTATTCCAAGCTCCAAGAGCCAATTCCAGATTTCCTATCTTCTTGTGCGCCTAAGAGTGATCCTCTCACGGAGGAAGAGCTAGATCCTTCTCTGGCTCCCTTTCAACGTCAGTTGAATATTATTTTGGATCTCCTCAAGAAACTCTGTCGTCAGTGAAGACTCCCCCGGACCCTTCAGCATCACAGATGTCCTCGGAAGAGGAGGATTTAGGCCAGCAGTCGACTCCCTCAGCCTACACTGATCTTTTTAGATATTTACCTCTGTCCTTCCCGGACTTCTTTTCTCCAGTGACTCCTATGGCTCTCCAATCACGTTTTTGATGAGTAACCCCATCGATTCCTCCAACCTTCCGAAGTTGGTTTTATCTTCATCTTCAAGAAAAGCTTTGGATGATATTGATGTTTGGCTCTTGGAAAAGCAGGATCAAGGTGAAGGCCACCTTTTGTATTCTGCCTTCTCGTCTCTCTCGAATGAGATACCAGTCTTACACCACTGGAGAAGCTCCTTCCCTGGGAGTGGCTGCCTCCTCCCAGGGAGACTTCTCAGGCCTTATAGACTCGGCACACAGGTCAGCCTTCGCCTCAGCAAACATTGTTTTCCTGTACTGAATTAGGTTTTTGAGGTGCTAAGCTTCCTTGATCGGTCTGTGGGACCCTCAACAAAGAAGATTCAGGATTTCTCTCCCTTATCTGAAGATTGCACGTCGGATTGGCTGTGAGTTATCTTTTGTACGGACAAAGCTGTCAGAGACGGTTCCCATGAATTACCTCACTTTTCACCATGGGGATACTAAAGAAGAGGGAGCTCTGGTGCTCATTCACCTCTAAGAGTGTTACAGCATTGTAGAGGTCAGCATTTTTCTTCTCACCTCTCGACATCACCATCTTTTCCTGCAATCTGTGGTCAACAAGATTACTTAGGAGTTGCAGAAGAATTTAACACAGGACCTTTTGGCACAACCCACAAGACACCCCAGGGATTGGTCTTCCTTCAGTGCCAGATCAGCCTCACCTCTTCAGAGACAGCTTTTTTGAGGAGGTAGACAGCGATCAGTCCCTAGACCACGGTCCACTGTTCGCTTCGCCTCCCGAGCGATTAAGAAGTCCTCTTTAAAACCTGCAGCTCAGAAGTGAGGAGACAGTCCTCCATGCACCCGTGTATGCCAGATTTCTTCTCTTTTGAGAGAAATGGAGTGCACGAGGGGCAGAACCCTGGATAGCAGAAGCCCTGAAGGAGGGATACTCAATCCCCTTCAAAGAGAGGCCACCATTAGTCAACACACCGGTCGCATTGATGGCCTACTCTGCCAGTTCAGAGAAGTTTTTGGCCCTCTCAGAGGAGGTTTAATCACTTCTCATAAAGGGGTGGTAGAAATAGTCGAGGATGTCAGGTCAGTGGGCTTGAACAGTTGGTTGTTTATATTCCCCAAGTCAACAGGGGGATGGAGCCCGGTCCTCGACATAAATGTACTGAATCACTTCATTGAAACAACAAGGTTCTAAATGGAAACGGATTGCTGTGTTCTTTCATCCATTCATCAGGGAGATTGGATGATCTACCTAGACATGCAAGACGCATACTTTCACACCCCCATTCACCTTTCATCGAGAAAGTATCTGCGGTTCATTTTCAAGAGCGAAGTATTCCAGTTCTGAGCCCTGTGCTTCGGTCTTTCGACGGCCCCACAAGTCTTCACCCAAGTTCTTGCCCTGCTGGCCAAGTGGCTTCATCTAGTAGGAGTCAACATTCTTATTTATCTGGATGGTTGGCTAATTCATTCACACACAAGAGGACAATGCATGGAGGACCTTCAGAGGACCCTTCTTATAACTCAAGAACTAGGCTTACTGATAAACCTACCAAAATCTCAGCTGATTTCCTCTCAGAGGATTCTATATTTAGGGATTCAGATAGACTCTAAGAGTTTTTGGGCTTTTCCATCCAACAGAATAGAGTACTTTCTGAAAACAGTCAGCCACTTCCTTTCAGTCCAGACCTGTTCAACCAAAGGTTGGATGAGCCTGCTGGGCACTCTGTCGTTGATAGAACAGTTCGTCAAGTTAGGGAGATTAAACATGAGAGTCCTACAATTTTTTCTCAGAATCAGCTGGGACTGAAAAATTTACCCGGACACTTACGTCTTCCCAGTAACGGAAGAGATCAAAGAGGATCTGCGGTGGTGGCAGTCTGCAGACAGGTATGCAGAAGGGAAGTCTCGTCTCCCATGGAACCCAGACCTAGACTTCTTCTCCGACGCATCAGACTTGGGTTAGGGAGCCCATCTAAGAGACAAAGAAATTTCAGGCTCTTGGTCTCTAGAGGAGAGACTTCTTTACACCAACAACACTGTTACACTTTGAGGAAGAAGTCCGCAACAAAGTTGTGACAGTACACTAAAAGTAAGTATACCTTAGTTTAACCAGACCACTGAACTGATTAGCAGCTCTCCTAGGGCTGGTCCGAAGGATTAGATTTATTTTACGTGGCTAAGAACCAATTGGTTACCTAGCAACGGGACCTACAGCTTATTGTGGAATCCGAACCACAGGCAACACCACGGCCCTAGAATACATCAATCGATGGGGAACTCACTCCTTCTCCCTGTTCGAGGCAGCAAGGTCACTCCTGATTTAGGCAGACCAGAACAGGACGAAGCTGGTTACTCGTTTCATACAAGGAAAAATGAATGTCTCGGCGACGAGTTGAGCCGAAAGCGACAAATTCTCCTGACAGAATGGACCCTGGACCATCGGGTCTGCAATAACTTGTGGAAACTGTGGGGGACACCATTCCTGAATCTCTTTGCGACTTTCAGGAACCACTGTCTTCCTCTTTATTGCTCCCCATTCCCGGACTCTCATGCATGGACAACAGATGCAACTTATGTAGGATTGGTGCAATCTAGATCTATACACCTTCCCTCCTTTCAGTATGATAAGGGAGGTACTGAACAAGCTTCAGGCTCACTCGAATGTCAAAATGACCTGGACAGCACACTCCTGGCCACAGAAAGAATGGTTTGCAGACCTTCTGGCACTTCTTGTGGACTTCCTGAGACTCCTTCCTACTATACCAGGGCTTCTCAAACAGCCCCACTTCAGGAAGTTTCATCAAAACTTATCCACTGTGGCACTTCACAAGTTTCAAAAAAGAGTGTCAGGGCACTCTGTAGTTCTGATGTCGGACAACACTACAGTGGTTGCTTACGTAAACAAACAGGGCTAGTCTCTCTCCAACTTCACTCTCTGACGGTGCTTCTACACAAGTGGACGATAGACCAATCAGTAGACCTCTTAGCCAGGTGTATCCCAGGCAAGAGGAATGTGGTGGCCAACACACTAAGTTGTAGGGGTCAGGTCCTGGGAACAGAGTGGTCCTTACATCAGGAGATGGCGGACTGGCTCTTCCTTCTATGGGGGAGGCCAATGATAGATCTGTTTGCAACAAGGTTCAGCAGGAAGCTAGAGGTCTTCTGTTCAGCTGTCCCAGACTGCTTCGCCGTGGCGGAGGATGCCCTACAACAGTGGTTTTCAACCTTTTTAATGCCACAACTCCTTATGAGCAACTCAATATGACCGATAACCCCCTTTAAAATTTTTGATTCGGTATGTTGAGTTACCATATTCTCACCAACCAAAGACAGTAGAAAAGGAATCTGTATTCATTATGACCAGCCCCAAACCTGTCTACATGTTTTTATTTATTCCTGTTTCCAAATCTGTGAGGCATTTTTTCCTCTGACGTCACAAGCTTATCTGAAAACATGATTTTTTTGCTATTCATTGCTGCTTCCAAATTTGTTAGGCCTTTTTGCTCGGACAGGTCCAGAGTCTATCTGCAAACACGATTTTTCGCTGTTAATTTGCCATATACACACATTCCCACTGAACATTGGAACATTGTTGGATAACTGACTGCCTGTTCTCATCATTATGGGACATTTTTCTGACTGACCGGGACGCCTAGGACAAGGCCTCAAATCTGGGACGAGTCCCAGCCAAACCAGGACGTATGGTAACCCTAGTCATAAGTAATGTCCTAGTACAAGAATAGCATTGCACTGTAATAAATTTGCTACTTGCATTAAAAAGATATTATTATTATTATAATTATATTTCTGTTAAATAAGTTAAGTTAAAGACTGTTTTGGCCTGATCATCAGGTGTTGCTTCATGTAATGATGAAGTTGAAAAAGCTAAAACATACCCTCACACAAGAATGATCTTGAGACCCCCAGAAAAAAGGCTGGTGACCCCCCCCCCCCAAGGTTGAAAACCTCTTCCCTGCAACATCCTTGAGACAACCTAGAGGTTTACGCTTTCCCTCCCTTTTGCCTGATCCTTCAAGCCTTGAACAGAGTAATGATTTCCCGGAATCTCAGGACGACCCTTGTAGCGCCCTGTTGGCCTCACGCAGAATGGTTCCTTGTTCTACTAGCCCTGCTGTCAGCAGCTCCCAGACAGATCCATCCGTGGCACACCCTCCTCTGCCAGCCTCTCGTCAAGAGATATTACCGGTCGATAGGGTCCCTATCTCTTCACGGCTGGAGACTATCCAGTTTATCCTGCAAACGAGAGGATTTTCTCGCAGAGCAGCGACAGAGGTATTTGGCTATCTCAGAAGATCTTCCTCAGCTGTGTACTAGGGAAAATGGGCCATCTACTGTGATTGGTGTTGTCGAAGGGGTCTGTCTCCAGTCGGAACTTCTGTTTGGCAAATAGCAGGTTTCCTAGTTTTTCTCCAGAGTGAGAAAAGTCTCTCTGTTTCTGCCATCAAAGGCTACAGGGTTTGGTTCTGCACCTAAAAGATGTGGACCTGTCTTCTTCTTGGGAAATCTCAGTGCTACTCAAAAGCTTTGAGCAGTCTTGGTCTCCTGGAGAACTTAAACCTCCTAGTTGGTATCTGACTCTGGTGATAAGTAGTCTCACTCGAACCCCATATGAACCGTTACGACGGTCATCTCACAGAGACTTGACCCTTAAAACAGTCTTCTTACTGGCTTTAGCTTCGTTGAAGAGAGTGGGAAATCTGCGTTGCTTCTCTTCTAATATTAAACACATGAGTGGTTGGGGTCTGTAGCCTTCAAATTTGTCTTGGAATTTGTGGCTAAGACTCAAAATCCTTCAGTTCATGACGACAGATTTGAATCTTTTCCCATCCCTTCCTTGGGAGGTTTTGTTGATAATGACGCAGACAAATTACTGTTATGTACTGTCAGGGCACTGCATGGTTACCTCAAAAGGACTCATCACCTCAGGCCGGGGTGATGAAGACTTTTTGTAGCACAGGCCAGATCAAGAAAGAAGTGTCCAAGAATACCATCTCCTTCTGGCTCCCTGAGGTTATTAGACATGCCTGTAGCTCTTCAACCTCGGATTCTAACAGTGCGTGCAAGAGCACATGATGTGAGGGGTTTAGGCCCTTCATTAACTTTTAAGAACTTTTCTGTTCATAGGATTTTGAAGGCTGGTACTTGGCTTCATCAAACCACCTTCACATCCTTCTATCGTCAGGACGTTGCCCACAGGTCCTTGGACACTTTTTCCTTGGGCCTGGTGGTGGCGGTTCAGCAAGTTGTGTAGCTCATCCAGTGTCCCTAGCGGGACAGTTTGTATCTTATCTAAGTTGATGGTATGAAAGTGAGAGTGAATTAGATGACTGGTCTTTTTTCCTTTTCCTTTTCCCCCTCCTTCTTTACCCATGGGCAGTAGGGAGATTGATCCATCATGAGCTGGAACTGATTAGATACAGACTGACAAGTCAGAGGCATACATCTCCTTCTGCTTTAGCCTAACCAGGAAATTAGACCAGGTGTGTTGAACCTCCAGTTGGTTCAAGACTTTCCTTTCCTTCCACCAAAGGTGAGTCTATCCTCATATTAAGACCTAGTTTTGTTCCGCATACGAGCAAATGACAAATTTTAATTAATTTATATTTTTCAAACAAACATAAGGTCTTAACATACATTGCCCACCTCTTGCCACCCCTCAGAGTGATTCCCTGGGCTGGAAGAAACTGATGCATCACGGTGCTCTCGGGTGAAGCGAGGTCGGCTGATGCCTTCTCTCTTCCAATTGGCTGAACCCCGTTGCCACCAATACCTTGTTCTACAATTTTGTATATTTTTTTTTTTTCTGGTTTCCAGGTGGCGCTAGAAAACTTTATCATCACATTAAGACTGTAGGTTTGTTAGCTATGAAAAATACAAATGAATTAAAATTTGTCATTTGTTCATATGCAGAACAAACCTAGGTCTTAATGAGAGGATAGACTCACCTTTGGTAGAAGGAAAGGAAAGTCTTGAAACAACTGGAGGTTCAACACACCTGGTCTCATTTCCTGGTTTGTGATCATTGCAGGTGGTATGAGCCATCCCAACTGACAAAAAGTGGATTGGCAATTTGCTGGTGAGCTGTGGGTCCTACTTAATAGCAGCTCTTTAGTGATAAAGCTTAATAGCAGCTCTGTAGTGATAAAAGGAACAAAAAAGCATCAGAGAATGTTGGGTGTTATACCTTTTTCAAAAAGTTCCTCGGCAGTTTTATATTTTGTCTTTTAAATTTATGATGTAGTGCACAAAGCAAAACAAATACATATGAAAATATTCCAATACTGTAATTTGATGTGCAGTAACAGAACTATGACCTATAGGTTCATTATAACCACTGAACATATGAGAGAGTTATATAAAAAAAACTTTTAGTAAATCTTTAATTCCGTGTTTTACACTCAGAACTGCACTGTCTGAACTTTGGAAACCACTACTTTCTTTGTACTGTATGTGGACTAATGTTAGTGATGGGCAAAACAGTTTTGAGAAAACTGCACATGGCCAACTTGAGAGATTTCAACTAAGGGATGAGAGTAAACGTCTTCATCTGTCAAATAAGTTTCTCTGTTTGATGTTAAACTACTACAAACTGCTAACTTTAACATGTACACCACCAGAAAAAACATGTCGTAAAGTGTATGATTCTTGGAGAACAGTAAAAATTCTTCAGCTTTAATCTTCCTAATTATTACTGTGACTGGCTTACCAGATTTCAAAGTGATAGAATGTGGTAGAAAAACCACTAGGAAAATCACTGACAATTATAATCATTTATTGCTGAAGAGGGATGAGAATTATAAATGACCATATCCATCTGGAAGGATTCATGCCCTGCTGACAGGTCACCTGTCCAGATGGTGACTATGGGCGTAGAAAGTATAATAAGATTAATGTTCAGTAATTTCTAACCATAGAATTATACCCTGCAAGTAATATGGGAAACAGTTCCATACCTTTTATGACCAATGTTATATCCATTGAGCTTATCCAAATGTTTCATACAATCACAGTTTTTTATTTTTTTAATTCCAAGTTCCTTGTTGGGCGAGTCAGTAGAGTTGTCGGCTAGCACTCTGCTAGGCCCAAGTTCGAATCTCCGGCCAGCCAATGAAGAATTAGAGGAATTTATTTCTGGTGATAGAATTCATTTCTCATTATAATGTGGTTCGGATTCCACAATAAGCTGTAGGTCCTATTGCTAGGTAACCAATTGGTTCTTAGCCACGTAAAATAAGCCTAATCCTTCGGTCCAGCCCTAGGAGAGCTGTTAATCAGCTCAGTGGTCTGGTTAAACTAAGGTATACTTTATTATTCAGTGCCTTGTTAATGTACTTCATATAAGTACATACCAAAATCACTAGTGTTATATGCAGTCAGATCCATAAATGTGAAAAAGAACTTTTGTCAGAAACAACATAAAAATTTCTTATCTTGTAATGATACCTTTTATAGTAAGCCTCTCATTGTGGTTTTTTAATAAGAGAAACCTATGTTATATTATTGTTCATGTCTTCAAGATACAAATTCTGAGATGAATCTTATTTCTCAGGGTGTGGGAAACATGGGATTTTGACAACTTTTGTTGAAGTGGTTGTTTGCAGTGACCTTTAAAAGAAAGTTTCATGCTAAGAAACACAAGTACCGTATTGGGATTAGGAATCTGCAAATCATTTCTGCAAAGTCTGACATTTATCACTGGAGAGAAACTTCCAAATCTCGTCAGACCTAGAATAGTAAGCCTGATGTGAATGAGAGTTATGATTCATCACAGGTTTTGTGAACTGATTTGACTGCTTATACCCTTGAATCTGTTGTCAAAAACTTTTTGTGAGGATTTTCGTTCATCTTATTGGCCCTGTATGGTAGCTACAACCTTTTTCATTCCTTTTACTCTAGAGGCAGTCCCTGATTTGCGACGGGGATTCTGTTCCTACGCCATGTTGTAAACCGAAAATCGTCGTAAACGAAAAAATTGTCAAAAATCCAAAGAAAACCTTACTTTTAATGCTTTTGGTGCATTGAAAACAATGTAAATGCATTTTTATTGAGTTTTTCATCAAAAAAACCTCCAAATTTTTATTATTCTGCCATTCTGGAACCATATTTCTTGTCGGATTGGCGTTGTAACCCCGGAACATGCATCGTAAACCGGGAAATAATTTCTGATGAATATATTTGAAAAGCATTGTAACCTCAGAACGTCTTAAGCCGGACCCGTCGTATACTGGGGATTGCCTGTACCTGTGTTCACATTCTTTTATCCATGTGACTTTCCACCCTCTCTAACAGTTGTTTCTTAGTGCAACTGCGAGGTTTTCCTCTTGTTATACCTTACAAACCTTTCTGCCAATTTCCCTTTCAGCGCTGAATGACTTCCTAGGTCCCAGCACTTGGCCTATGGCCTAAATTCTATATTCTGTTCTGTTCATCTTATTGGAATCTATATTCTGTTCTGTTCATCTTATTGGAAGGGAAATATTCTTTCAGTCAGCAAAACTAAGAATAGCTGTAGTATAGAAACTACTACAGTATATAGCCTTTCATTTTTCAGTTTTGTGGCTAGGACAGCTACAGTTGAAAGTCTAACAATCTTAGACCCTTGGGAATTGTTTTGAGTAGAATACTTGTTTACAAAAAAACGTAATTTATTCTCTTGGCTTGCTTTAGCTTTGAAAGTTGTGTTCTAAATTTTTACATTCTGAGGTTGTCTTGATAGGTGTAGTATCTTTTTCTGATCTATTTTGAGTTAAAGTGATCATAAAATTAATGGAATAAATTGGATCATGATGTCAGCAAAGACAGTGGAGGTTATGTAAATTCTGAATAAGTAACATATCCAGAAGTGTTTGTACTGTACCGGTTTCTGCTGGAGTAACACTGACATACAAAGAAACTCTTGTATAAATGAGTGGTTGTTTATTATCATGTTTGGCACTACTTTCCCTACAAGCATGCATTAAAATTAAAGATCTGAATGTACAAACAATGTTAAAAATTGATTGATCGCCATAAATTAGTAAAAAAAAAAAGTAAATTCTAAATATCATAACAGGCAAAGTTCACACAAGACTTGACCTACTACATATGAAGTGTACTCTAGGTATTTTTCCTAGATACTAAATGGGCTTCCACAGCCACCATCCAGTTTTCCTCAAACTGGTGGCAAAAGCCATCAGTTTTGCCCTGGAACATGGTGATGGGAACCCCTAGTAATGACGTAAGTGACTGTTGTAGATTTGTTACAAACTGTTAAGCCATTCATGATTATTTATTGATTATATATCAGACTTGAAGAGAGAAGAAGGTGTTGCCAACCTGTAATCATCCCCAAATAATTTGCAAAGATGCTAATAATTCTGCAGTATATTCCTGAAGGAATATAAATCTGTCAGTCATTTTCTCACACAGTGTTAATCTTAATTAAATGAAAATGAAAAGATTAATTTGTATTTTGTTCATGAGACTTACCTGGCAGATATATATATAGCTGTATTCTCCGAAGTCCGACAGAATTTCAAAAACTCGCGGCACACGCAGTGGGGCCAGGTGGTTAGTACCCATTCCCGCCGCTGGGAGGCGGGTATCAGGAACCATTCCCATTTTCTATTCAGGTTTTCTCTGTCGCCGGTACTGTCAACATCTGTTTTCAGTACCTCCGTCTTTGGATTTCGTAAACTCGTTATTTTCCACTTAAGTATTCTTTTTGACTTTTGGTTTTTTTCTTTGGATTGTGGATTGGCATACACTTTTGTGGACTGTTTTTGGATTTGCTTTTGATTGCTCTTTGGATGATGTCTGGATCTAGTTCTGCTAGCTTCAGAGTATGTTGTGTGAATGAGTGTAAGGTGAGGCTACCGGTTGCCGGCAGATCCTCACACTGTATGCACGAGGTGTAGGGGCAGGTTTGCTTGATAAATGATCGCTGCAAGGAGTGTGAGACTTTGCGGATGCAAGCTGGAAGGTCTTTGATGCCTATATACGCAAGTTGGAGCGTGATAGGATCAGGAGGTCTTCCTCCAGGAGTGCTAGTAGAGTCAGGGTATTAACTCCTCTCTTGATAACCCTATTGTAGACGTAGTATCACCTAACCCTGTGGTATTGCCTTCGGGCGCTGAGGTTGTGTCTACGGAGGGTATGGCCCTGACAGAGATTATGAACACCATCCGTGCTCTCAAATCGAAAGTGATTTCTCTTTAAAGTGCAGTTAAGTGTAGTGATCCCCCTAGTGCAGTGGAGGGGGCGTCAGATCGGCCCTATAACGCTTCTAGGCCTGGACCTCTGTCGGACTCCCAGGACTCAGGGAGAGGGCAAGTCGAAAGCCGCAAGAGGGTTACGGGGGCTTCCCACCGATCTGGCGTCCCTTCGGCAGGACCTGTTGACACTTCCCAGGCTGCCAAGGATCGTGCGCGTGCACGTATCCTGAAGGACTGCTTCTCGTCCTCTCAGATCGGCCCTATAACGCTACTAGGCCTGGACCTCTGTCGGACTCCCAGGACTTCAGGGAGGGGGCAAGTCGAAAGCCGCAAGAGGGTTACGGGGGCTTCCCACCGATCTGGCGTCCCTTCGGCAGGACCTATTGACGCTTCCCAGGCTGCCAAGGATCATGCGCATGCACGTATCCTGAAGGTCTGCTTCTCGTCCTCCGAGGCGTCCTCCCCGCGCAAGGGGTGGAACTCTCGGAAGGACTCTCACCCGCTTAAGAGAAGCTTCAGAGAAGAGGACGCTTCACATCCTCTTTCTCAAGGCGTATTTTCGTCTTCTTCTGAGTGTTTCGACGCTTTCCCGCCACAGAAGAGGACCAGGACGTCTTCAGAGGAGGAAGTTTTTGAGCGCCCCAGCTTCTCTCCTTGCTGAGAGGGAAGCAGAGCCGCGTCGTCGACGCTAGGACTCGAGGCTGCCTGTCAAGAGGTCCAGGAAGTTCCCCTCCCCTGCGCCTCTTTCGTCTTCTCCGTCACCTGCTTCGTCTCCCAGTCGTGCTCTCCGCAGGATCGCCATCGTGACGCTCAGCTGCAGCGTGACGCTCCGCAAGCAGCTATCCTGGACGCTTCTGTAGCTGCTCGTCAGGACGCTCCTCTCGCTGCCGTGCAGGACGCTCGGCTGGACACTCGACAGGACGCTCATCAGGACGCCTCTTTGGTTGCTCGACGTGACGCTTCAGAGCAATCAAAGACTGCAGGGAAGCGAAGCTCCCTTCTGCGTGTTGCACCGCAAGGCCTTCGTTCTCCCAAGGTCTTGGGAGACTCTCTGGTTTCTCCCATTGAAGAGTGAGAAGTCTCTTGTGAGTCGGAGCCTGCAGACCTTGAGCAGCCTCCTATTTCCTCTTCTACGGACTACCAGGTGTTAGCCGGTCTTCTCAAGGACTTGTTTGGCGACAAGTTCAAACCCTCGGCTCCTCTCTCTCCTCTTTCACAGTTAGCTTCGTCCAAGACGAGGAGAGCGCCGGGGTTTCTTAAGATGACTTCGTCTCTGGCGACGAAGAAGACCTTCAAGAAGGTTAACACCTGGATGGAGGAAAGGAAGACCCAAGGCAAGACTTCTTTTGCCCTGCCTCCGTCCAAGCTGAGCAGCAAGGCAGGTTTGTGGTACTAGACCGGAGAGGACGTCAGCTCAAGTGTTCCTTCATTGTCCCAGGGAGACTTTGCTAGCTTGGTCGACGCGCCTAGAAGGTCCCTCCTGTCTGCAGCCAAAGTGTCGTGGACTTTGTCGGAGACGGATCACCATTTGAAGGGACTGTTTCGAACCATGGAGGTCTTTAATTTCCTGGACTGGTGTTTTGGGGGCTCTAGACGTCAAGATTAAAAGTCCTGACTCAATCAGCCTGGGGGAGCTGTCCAGCATCTTGAACTGCATGGACAAGGCCGTCAGGGATGGCTCGGAGGAACTGGCTTTCCACTTTTGTACGGGCCTCTTGAAGAAGAGGGCCTTATACTGTAACTTTACAGCTAAGTCAGTTTTTCTCCGTCGCAAGAGAGGGCAGAATTGCTGTTAAGCCCCGTTGTCGAACCATCTCTTCCCCAGTCCTTGATCAAGGATCTCGCCGCCAGCTTGAAGGAGAAGGCCACTCAAGACCTCTTGGCCCACTCGTCAAGATGCCCGGCAGTCCCTTTGTCGTCGTCGTCGGGTCAGACCTCCAGGAAGCAGAAGCCCTTTCGTGGAGGAGCTTCTTCCTCGAGATCGTCTCCCCAAGGAAGAGGTCTTTCCAGAGGCGGAGCCCCGCCTAAACCTAGGGGCAAGAAGTGACTTGCAGCGCCTCCAGACATCTGTAGGAGCCAGGCTTCTTTCGTTTGCGGGAGCCTGGAGAGCAAGAGGGGCGGACACCTGGTCCCTCCAAATTATCGAGAGAGGATACAAGATCCCTTTCTTGACACGCCACACCTCTGTGCACGTCGCCCAGGGATCTGTCGCCCTCTTACCATCAAGAGAAGCAACAGCCCCTTTTTGAGCTATTAGTGCAAATGCTCGAGAAAAGAGCTGTGGAGCAAGTCCTGGAGCTGGACTCCCCAGGATTCTTCTACCGACTGTTCCTAGTTCCGAAGCAGTCGGGAGGATGGAGACCAGTCCTAGATGTCAGCAGACTGAACCGCTTCGTGGTGAAGGAGAAGTTCACGATGGTGGTCTCGCTGGACCTTCAGGACGCCTACTTTCACGTCCCCATACATCCCCAGTCGAGGAAGTACCTGAGGTTTGTACTCGGGGGATGGGTGTTCCATTTCAGAGCTCTTTGTTTCGGGCTAAGCACAGCCCCTATGATCTTCACGATCATCATGAAGAATGTGGCAAGATGGCTTCTCTTAGCGGGCATACGAATCTCGCTTTACCTGGACAATTGGCTCATTCGAGCCTCTTCGCAGTCAAAGTGCCTGGAGGACCTGAAATCGACTTTGGAGTTGACGAAGTCCCTAGGACTTCTAGTAAATGTAGAAAAGTCCCATCTGATCCCGACGCAGTCCATCGTGTATCTGGGGATTCAGATGGATTCAGTGGCTTTTCAAGCTTTTCCGTCCCAGGAACGACAGCAGCAATTCTTAGGAAAAGTCTCATCCTTCCTGGGGAAGGAAACATGCTCGGTAAGGGAATGGATGAGTTTGCTGGGGACCATTTCCTCGCTGGAGAAGTTTGTTTTCCTGGGAAGACTGCATCTCAGACCGCTCCAGTTTTTCCTGGCGGAAAACTGGATAGACAAGGAGGATCTAGGGGAGACCCTGAGGATCTCTCCCGTTGTCAAGGATCACCTGAGGTGGTGGCTCAATCCTCGAGGTTGGCAGAAGGGTTTCTCTCACCTTCAGAGCCCGACCTAGTGTTGTTTTCCGGCCAGCGTCCAGGGAGGGATGGGGAGCAACACTAGGGGAGGAAGTGTCAGGCACCTGTAGAGGGAACAGGTGTCCTGGCACATCAATCTCAAAGAGTTAGGGGCGATTCTGCTGGCCCTGCAATTCTTCGAGAGCCAAGTATCAGGCCGAGTGATACAGGTAAACTCGGACAACACCCCAGCCCTGGCATACCTCAAGAAACAGGGAGGAACTCGCTCCCGGTCCCTGTTTGTCCTAGCAAAGGAAATCCTGCTTTGGGCCCATGCTCAGGGGACCACGATCCTTACGAGGTTTGTGGCAGTAGTGGAGAGTGTCCGCGCGGACCTTCTCAGTCGGCAGCGTCAACTTCTTCCGACCGAGTGGACCCTTCACGAGGAGGTGTGTCAGGAGCTGTGGAGGTTATGGAGACGTCCCTGGGTGGATCTCTTCGCGACGTCCAGGACTAAGAGGCTTCCTCTATACTGCTCTCCCATACTAGATCCAGGAGCAGTAGCAGTAGATGCCCTCCTCTGGGATTGGAAGGGAATGGATCTCTACGCCTTTCCTCCCTTCAAGATTCTGGGGGAGGTCATCAGGAAGTTCGCAGAGTCGGAAGGGACGAGGATGACGTTGATCGCCCCCTTTTGGCCAGCGGCAGAATGGTTCACAGAGGTCATGGCCTTCCTGGTGGACTTCCCAAGAACGCTTCCCCTGAGAGTCGATCTGCTCAGGCAGCCCCACTTCGATAGGTACCACAAAAACCTCCCCGCTCTGAGTCTGACTGCATTCAGACTATCACGAAGTTGGCGAGAGCGAGGGGTTTTTCAAGAGAAGTGGCAAGGGCTATCGCCAGCGCCAGGAGACCCTCCTCCAATGTGGTATACCAATCAAAGTGGGCCAATTTCAGGAAATGGTGCAGAAGCAAGGGGATTTCCTCAACCACGACCTCTGTCCCGTAGATAACAGACTTCCTGCTTCATCTTAGGGAGTAGGAAAAGCTGGCAGTCTCGACAATTAAAGGATTTAGAAGTATGCTGTCGGCAGTCTTCAGACCTAGAGGTCTAGACTTAGCCGACAACAAGGATCTTCACGATCTCTTGAGGTCCTTTGAGACTGCTAAGGTACCTCAGTTGAGGACGCCTTCCTGGAACCTGGATGTCGTCCTGAATTTTTTGATGTCGGATACATTCGAGCCTCTTCATTCGGCATCGCCCAGGAATGTGACAAGGAAGGCTATTTTCCTAACTGCTCTGGACATGCGAAGAGAGTTAGTGAAGTTCAAGCCATCAGCAAGCACATAGACTTTAGAGGGCATAACGCCGTATGCTCCCTTAGCCCTATGTTTCTCCTTAAGAGCGAGAATCCTTCTACCCCCTTGGCCCAAGAGTTTTGAGATCAAGGGTATGGCAGAAATTCTTGGGCAAGAATAAGAGAGAGTCCTGTGCCCTGTCAGGGCTCTCAAATTCTACTTAGACAGGACGAAAGGAAGTCGAGGCCCGTCGGACAATCTGTGGTGTTCTGTCAAAAGGCCGGACTTGCCGATGTCCAAGAATGCTCTGACATTCTTTTTAAGAAGCACGATCAAGGAGGTTCATTCTACCTGCCAAGACAGCGACATGAGACTCCTGAAAGTTAAGGCTCACTTAGTGAGAGCCATTGCGACCTCGGTGGCTTTCCAGAAGAACATGTCCCTTAGCGATCTTCTGGGTACCACCTTCTGGCGAAGCAATTCGGTGTTCGCTTCACATTTCTTGCGGGACGTGAAGACGACATACGAAGACTGCTATTCGCTAGGACCATACGTTTCCACATGTTGGGGGCAGAGAGCGATACTCATCCTATCCTTTAGAGGTTAGGAAGTATTTTTTTAATCTTGATTTTGTGTTTTATGGTTGTTGGGTTGGCCACCGGAGGTGGACGTCCCAGTCTTTAGCTTATACTAAGTTTAATAACTTAGATAGGCTCGGTCAGGTGGTTGGTCGTTGCTCCTTTTGCCCTCACAGTATAGTCTTATGATCTAGTCCCATTGTGGTCACGCCCCCGTGGACAGATCATCTAGAACTCACCAGCTATATAGGTCACTACCTTGCTGGAGACTCTAGTAAAGCAGAAGCAGGCTTGGGTGACAGTATCACGAAGTCAGCTATGCTAACAAGTAAGGAACCAAGGCGTCAATCGCCTACATATATTTGTTTCCTAAATCCTATTCTGTCTCTTCCCACCTCCAATGGTGGGATTCAGCTATATATATATCTGACAGGTAAGTCTCATGAACAAAATGATATTTTAATGATAAAATAAAGTTTGTTCATACTTACCTGGCAGATATATATAATCATAGTGCCCACCCACCTCCCCTAAGGAGACAGTGGCACTAGAAAATCTGAATAGAAAATGGGAATGGTTCCTGATACCCGCCTCCCAGCAGCGGGAATGGGTACTAACCACCTGGCCCCACTGCGTGTGCCGCGAGTTTTTGAAATTCTGTCGGACTTCAGAGAATATAGCTATATATATATCTGCCAGGTAAGTATGAACAAACTTTATTTTATCATTAAAATATCATATTTTTATTTCTTCAGGAGTCATTCATGGATATGGAAGTTTCAGTTATATTCAATGAGGTATTGTCAGTTTTTGTTTAAAATCTGATTGAAATTTATGAGTTACCTGTTTTTCAAATATTTAGGAACTTATATATCCAGCACATGTTCTCTTGAGTTGGAACGAAGTTAAAGAAGAACAAGGCAGATCAGACTTTGGGCACATTGCATAATGTTTGGAAATCAAATAGATTAAAACCATCTTGTATAGTTGTTATTGCTATACAGAGTACAATGAAACTATATCTAAAATGTTTTATAGATGTTGAATAACTAATGTTCTACTGAAGTATGTAATCATCAGTTTGATTGCAAGTTAAAGTATTAGATAATTTTCTTTATTTGGACTCAGAATAAAAAAATGCTGCTTATTTGGATTAAGTAAATCCATTTTTCTATTTTAAATAAAAAGTAATAAATGTTAATTCTGTAACATTTTGATGCTTCAAACATTCTTACCAATAACAGTTTATGTATACCTAGGAACACCATTTTGTGCTTTGCTACTAGTATATAAAGTATATCTTAGTTTAACCAGACCACTGAGCTGATTAACAGCTCTCCTAGGGCTGGCCCGAAGGATTAGATTTATTTTTACATGGCTTAGAACCAATTGGTTACCTAGCAACGGGACCTACAGCTTATTGTGGAATCCAAACCACATTATAGCGAGAAATAAATTTCTATGACCAGAAATAAATTCCTCTTGTTCTTTACTAGTATATAATATTTCTAGTTTAATATTTTATGATTACTAGCATATAATAAAATATCTATAATAACACCTCTGTGAAGTTGTATTTTAAATAGATTATCTGCACAATTCTGTCTTGTGAAGCTAAAACTTGAGTGTTTGGCTCCAATGTCTGGCAGTATTCAGAAGTCCACTGGAAAGAGATGCTGAATTGATGTAGAAATGCCCCAGATAGCTTCCAGATTTATAAAAGAATTACCATGAAAATCAGTCATATATGAATAAAGACATAGGCACATTTTGAATAATAATGATCTAATGGTAGAAACAGAAGTACATATAGTAATCAATTAACAAAAATTTTCACACGCTGAAATTTGCCATTTAAGATGGCCAGTACTCCATTAGACAATGAGTAAAACAGGTCGCTGAATGAGCCTCTACCTCTCCATCTCCCAGTTCATTCCATGAATCCTTCTTCATGGTGGATGCAGCTTAATAACTGTTGAATCTTATCTCTTAGAGCTAGGTGACCTGAAAATTAACTTTGATGACCATGTGTACTGGAAGGGTTATGAGTCAGAGCCCTTTTGAGATTGTTGACTTCAAGTTGGAGACCTTGGAGGTTGTTGATATAATGCCCCAGAATTCTATAGCAGAACCTTCAGCTGCTCTGGATTCCTCCCCACTGTAGGCAAAGCCTGAAGTAACTTTTTATTAATTGTGATTTTAGAATTGATGTAAGTGAGAAGGTTAGGGGTTTTCTTCTAAGAAGTGGTTGAATTGTGGAATATTATGTTTAGGCACTGTATATCAGTAAGAAAACTTGGAATGTATATTTTTGATAGAGATGGGATTAGTATTTACTTGTAAAGCATGCAACGGATCTTTTATACTTGACCAGCATAGATAGAACTGGTTGCAGTGTAAGTGTATAATACCTGGTTGTTTTTCATTCATTAAAAATTACTTATGGTTGACCAATGAAGCATCTTATTAACTGAGAGGGTTCAGGTCTAGTTATTATGAATTTTTTAATATTTGGCACAGCTTTTGTTCCAAAGAATGCTAAATAGTAAGACATCTACTGTAGATGTGAAAGTAAGAGAGAGAAAGTGCTTAAGACAGAAGAGAGTGGCAAAAATTCATCTTGCATGTCTGATCCCAAGAAAGGGAAGATTGTAGATAAGAACAATAATGATTATTTTCCTGCATTAACTACCTGGTCCATAGGATTCCAGATTGACAGAGTGGTTATAAGACATCAAAAGGTTCTTGTGTTAATGGTTCACAGCTTTTTTGATTTATTACTTCTTTATAGGAAGGATCTTCATGTTAATATATTTTCTTAATTTTCATACTTTCCACACCCGTTTTTGCCAGCATTTTATCTTTACAAATGGAATTTTTTATATTAAAGGAGGAAAACCAGCATGTACAGTATAGTCTTTCATTTTCTTTTGCTCTGAATTTTCACTTCATCATTAGTAAGTTATCAACTATTGTATACGGTACTTTAAAAGTCCCCCCACCCTCTTACCTTTTTGCTAGCAAACTGGGTATTAGTATGAGCTACTGCAGAATAGCGCAGAGGAACAGAGAAATTATACAGATACTGATATGCTTATTGTTCATGCTTATTTGTTAAGTCAGTTTCCAATTGTTGAGATTTTATAAATTAGTTTTATTTTATGAAATCTGTAGATTGTTTAGTTTTGATGAGGATGTCTTTTCTTATTTCAACACCGGGGCAACCCCCCAGGAGAGGGAAAAGCCAGAAGTGGCTACCGAATCCCTTGCCAACCTCGAGAAGGATATGGTAAGCACCACCTAGTATTTACTGAGATGTACACCCTATACCTTTTGTTTGTATTTTTTCCTTTTATTCATTTGTTGATTTTTTCTTAGTTCAGTTTTTTCAAGGACATTTCATGTCCACTTTTAGTATTTATATTACTAATAGACATTGCAGTCATATTTGGTTTTATTTGAAGTATGATATTGTGCTTACCTGTCCCTTGGCATAACTCTTCTCATCACTCCAAGAGTCTGGATCACCTTCTTTTGAGAAGGGTAGCATCTTATTGGAAGTGTTCTTCAAGGCATGGTTTGGAGCTGATAAGTTTGGATTGCAGTTGTTTGCTCACCATTTTTAACAAGTGTTTACAATCTGGAAAGAATGAGTTAAAATATAGTACTGTATGTTAATTTTGAAATGCAGATTTTGTATTGTAATGTATTTCTGGTTGAAAATGTACAATAAGTCACAGAGCTAGGTGACAACACTAAAAATGAAAGTGAAATATTTTAATGTTTTGGTTAAGCTGTGCAGTCAGTGGATATTTCATTATTAGTAATTTAGAATTAACACTACATATATTTAATATTAGAAATTTTTATGTTAAAAATTAAGTCCAGATATTTAAAGTCTTTAATACTGTATTTGATAGCTTATAAAACCCACTTTTTTCCCAAAATATATTTCAGAAAATTAGCCTTAGGTCATTTCTGTGAAGTTGAAATATCTGGTAGGCTGATGTAAGTAATGTTTACCTGGACACTGAAGATTAAAAGCATGCACCTTGCTTAACTCCATAAATTCAGTAACACTGTAATGTTATTTGGAATTGTCAAGAAAATGAAGGCTAAGTGAGTCATTGAATGCATAAAATATGGCTAGGTGTCTGTACAAATCAAGGAAGCTCAGAACATTTCAGCTTAAATCCTTCATCCAACATGCTGAATTTTAAAGGTACTGTATTGGTAATTTTTTTACTATATCTATACCACTCATTTAATGAATTCATTATTTTACCTTTCTCATTTACAACATTAGTAAGTATTTTGTGTATTTATGATTTGTCCAGCTGTAAGAAATTATGAGGTGAGACAGATTAACACTGTCCAAAAACATAAAAAAAACCTGTCATTTGGAGGTTTTATATCTGATAAATTTTGGTGTCATGTACCCCTATTACTGTCAGATAAAAAATGCTTACATGTAATATTATACTGTATACCATAGATGTTTCTAACTGTGCAGTACTACAAGTACAAGTTCATGTAAATGAAATAGGACAAGATAACTATATGAAGTTCATTCAGACAAATAGTATGCTAAATCTACTAATCAGATATTTTATATAATATTTTACGTTAAAAGTTAATGAATAAATAAAGGTTTGCAATAAGCTACTTAAAAAAGCAGTCCATGTAGTAAAGGCAAACAGTGGAGTCAGTGGTTATGCTGGCCAGCTTAAGTCAGCTTTTTAATAGATACAGAATTTCTTTCTTAAGATTCCATGCTTAAATCTGCTGTGTCTTATATGCCATCAAATACAGTACTTCTTATTTTAGGTCCTCTGTATGGTTAGGTTATATTGCATTACATTACTGTGTGATGTTTATTTTTGTTTGATGCATGTTGTGAAGTCACTGGTATTTTTTACCAAGGTGTTTGAATCCATCCACTCACTATTTTCCTGTTATGAGTGTTTGTGTCCTCTCTGTAGAAGGTGAGATGTTTAAGAAAAACTTAACTTCCTGATCTAGAAGATGTAGCTCATATTTTTGTCATGGTCAACAGTATCCTGTACAGTATTTTGTAACATGCTTAGTCAGTAGGCGTAAAACAAGACTTTTTGTCACTGGTAATGCTAGTGTGTTGTGATTTCCACCCTGCCATAGTCAGGCCGTGACATATTCACAAGGGCAACATTAATGTCGGCAACTTTCATTGTTGCAGTATTTTAATATACAGTGCTCATTAGTTTTGGATTTAGATTGGTTTATGTCATACAGGAATACTGTACTGTTTCCAGTGGTAGTAGATTCCAGGTTTTAATTTTGGATTTAGGTTGGTTTATGTAGTACAGGAATACTGTATTCCAGTGAAAGCAGATTCAAGGTATTTTCTATAACAACAACAAAAAACAAAAGTGTTATGATACAATTTCTGACAAAAATGCTATAGACATTCATGCTTCTTGTTTAGATTTTAACTACCATCCTTTTCTTTCCATCTGCAAGTATTTACTATGTTGTTTGAAGCAGGTTTTGTTTATATATATATATATATATATATATATATATATATATATATATATATATATATATATATATATATATAGAGAGAGAGAGAGAGAGAGAGAGAGAGAGAGAGATAGAGATAAAATAAATATATAATATATATATATATATATATATATATATATATATATATATATATATATATATATATATGCATATATATATATATATATTATATATATATATATATATATATATATATATATATATATATATATATATATATATATATATATATATATATCTATCTCTATCTCTCTCTCTAATTATATATATATATATATATATATATATATATATATATATATATATATATATATAATAATAATAATAATATATATATATAATATATATATATATAAAGACAAAAGTACTTATTATTTCAATTCTTTTAATTTTTCTTCATGGCTGTAACTTGTATAATCAACATGTTTTTACCTTTTTGTGATTTTAAATCAAACATAATATATATATATATATATATATATATATATATATATATATATATATATATATATATATATATATATATATATATATATATATATATATATATATTGCTCATTTGTGAGAGAATGAATTTGCAGGTATACAAAAAATGCTGTACAGATGGAAAACAGCAAGTTCATAACTTTTTTTTCTTACTTGGTCACTACACAGTACAGTATCAATGTTTATAAACAATGCAAGGTACACTGTACTGTACACAAAATAAAAAAAAAATACTTTATCTCTCTCTTACCTGTGAGCAATGTTTAAATTGGTTATGTGGTCTGGACCTCTTGAAAGGATGGTTTACAAGTTATCCCCATCCTCCTCCCCTGTCTTCTGTTCCTCCAGAAAGTCACAAAGTGGCGAATGGTTCAGAAGAGGCAGTGAGGTGTGTTGAGGGTCTGTAGGAGGTGGCTGGAAGAGCCTAGCAGGCCAACAAAGGCTGTCAAGATGTATGTTTGTTTCTATAAGCTGAATGACCAAGTTATAAAAAAAGTAGGCAGTGATGGGCTTGGGTGCATGAAGTCAGGAGTCTGAAGAAGCTGTCAAGTGTAACAGAGTTTCTGCTTCATAGTCACTGCATTTCCCTGCAGGTCAGGTTTCAGTGTTTGTTAGAATTGTCATCAGTGTCCTCATTATCGTCAGGAGCTCCCTCCTCCATCTAACCAGGGGCAACTGCAGCAGCTTTCTCATTGTTGGACATTACCTGGATGCCAGGAATACCACCATCATCATCCAGCCACCCATATGTCATCCCCAGGAATGCTGTCACCACCCTTCACAAGTTGGGCACAAAAGTTGTCAACATCAAAACCTTGGAGGTTAACTGGTCTTCATCTCCCTTTAGGATATCATTTCGAGTGTGCTCCAAGGTCTGCACAGAGGAGTCCTTCCAAGAGTCTGCCAAGTTGTAGATGGCAGATTTTAGTGAATAATTTCGAAGATTCTCCTGGGTCCATTCTCCCTATGTTTCCAAGCCATATTATTTTCCTCTTCGTTCTTGAACACCACTGTCACCTTCTGGAACTTCCTCTGATATGGCCATATAGTTGTAGCAATAACACCATAATCCATCAGTTGTACGAGTGCAGTTGTAATAGAAGGCAAAAACATGACTTTGATGCTTTCTTCATCACCATCTCTCTGGGTTGCAGCAGTATGCAGAGGTACACTTTCAGTGAGAAGCAAGGACTTCACTTGATATCCAGCAGTGCTATGGTCCTGTGTCTGATGATGTATACCCTCTTTACAAAAGTGGTTATTGAGCCAATCAGAGACATTCTTGGAGGTGAACCAAACATTCACTGAATTATACCAAATCACTTGGAGAGTATCAGTCAACCCTAGCAGGGCGCAATTTTGCTTCACGTGTCCAACTGTGACTGGTTTGCGCTAATAGCTACTAGGAGCATTTATTCACAACAAAGCTGATACATTGTTAAGAAACAAATTCTTTTGTTTCTTATCAGCAAAGATGTTAGTGTTAGTAGAACATTCCATCAGCTCTATAGATTTTATTCAAAACAAGACCTTTCTTTTTGGACCAAAACAACCAACTCTTGGATGCCTTAAATCCATAAGCCCATGCAGACCTGCAAACTTTGTAGCAGCAACCTTCCACTTAGCACCGTGCACTTGCACCCTGGCTGACCTCTTCTGGCAAAACCAGATCATGACAAGGCTTGACCGTGACTTAGTGGGCCTCACCCTTGGAAGTCTTCCTCCCATAGTCAGCTGAGTACTTTTTCAGCTTATCCTTTGCATTCTTGAAGTCCTGTAAAATATACCATGCTGTGCCATACTCGCCCATGATATGGGTTGTGTACCAGCTGATCTAGATCCTCCCAATGGTTTTCAACTTCTTCTGAAGGGTTAGCTCCTTCCTGGCCCTCTTATGAGGTGGTGGGGCCATAAACAAAATACACAGCACCATATACAGCAAGAGCAGCACCTGCAATGATGCAGGGACACCACCCACAAAAGCCACAAAATCTGCGGAATGTGTCAAGACAAGTTACCACACAGAAACTGTTAAATACGTGATTACCAAGAAATGATGTGGAACTTGTTTTTGTGTTAATACTGTACTTAGATTTGAATTAGTGCTGCAGTTTAACCTGAGAGCAACTCTCAATTTTTTTTTTTTTTGGTAACCTTTTTGTGTGATTTTTTTTTTTTTTTGCAGATTTTCATGTAACTTGAAGTCACTAGAAGATTCAACTTGTTTACATAGAGATAGGACATGTGTCAAGAATTCTTTTCAGCTGTCATAGTCTTTGCTAAACATGAAATTCATTTTAAACCTTAAGTGAAAAATTTTTAATTATTTTCTGTGTGCATAGAATTTTAAGTTTTAGATTTCATTTGTCATTAATGATAGAAGCTCAGTATGAAATTTAGACTAATGCTGATCATAAAAGGATGCTTTTTCCTAGAGGGAATTGGTATAAGGACCTGAATGTGAAACAATCCAAATTTGTGACAAAGGTGCTTGGTAGAAATTCAGACTGCTTTTGTTGTGAAATTACTGTTACCTTAGGCAGCTCAAGCATGTGACATTGCATTTATCATTCAATCATTGATGATTGCTCATTATTTTAATTAGATGTTGCATAAAAACAGCAAGTAGCAGTCAAGAGAAGATACTGCAGTTGCATGCTTAGGCAGCCTTTTTGTGCTATTACTGTTAATTGTGTAACATTTTGACCAAGGGGGTTTACGTAAATTTTACTGTATATAATGCTGACCCCTAAAAAGAGCTGTGAAGTGAACAGTAATGAAGATGGAAATTTGTCTATGATGGTTGGTCTTCTAACTGGACTTGTCCTCCTATCATTATTTACACATTCCACATCAGTAGAAGAAATGCAAGCAAGTATGTTGCATTTTGTGTATTCATGCTGACATGGGCTCTCTTTGTACAGTATGTATAAGTAAATGTCTGTGTAGTTTTCTTATGTGAAATTGCATTGGGCTGTGATTTGCTTGTATTGCTCTTCTGATAACTGTGCAAAGCAAGCACTAATAAACTATATTGTTAGCTACCATTTGGTATAGTATAAAAATTAACCTTCTAACTTCATTTTGCATTTTCAAAGAACAGGAATTATAGATACCATTTTTTTAGTTTATTTGTAAAATTTTTGTTTTACAACTTACCTATCACTTACATTAGCCCATGTTCTTTGTTTTCCACAAATCCTAGACCATTCCCAGTTCAAAAGAAGATCAAGGAGGAGATCGCCTGTTGGCTGTGTAGCTAAACCATGCATGCTTAGGCAAGGATCATGGGTTTCAGGTTGGTTAGGACATAAATTTAATCCTGCAGTCCTTTAATCCTGTTTTATCATCTCTCTCTTTTCCACCCATGTTTAATGATAAAACAAGTCATAAGGAATAACTGACTTTTTCAAGTGTAAGCTTCATCCTCCATATACAACAGTTTTTCTCTTATGAAAAAGCATTCTGACTACAGTGTTTGGGTGATTTTACCCTTTTAAAAACTAAATACATAACTCAGTGGTATGCTTAAACTACTTGATTATGATAATTATAATAAACAATATTAGTTTCATAATACAGTAGATGCTACTTTTGTTTAGCCAGTGTAATGTTTGCAGTTCTGCAGTAATATCTTACATTTAATTTGTTATCTTTTACTGTATTTGATTTCTAGTTTTGGTTCTTGGTAAATTTGTCTTTTTTATTTGTTTTTTTCTTCCAGCATAATATATTGCTTGTATGTGTTACAAGGATTTGCCTTTTTTATTTAGTTTTTTTTTTTCTGCCAACTTAATATATCGCTTGTATGTGTAGTGATAAGGCATATTTATTGGACTGGATGTTTGGTTCTTGCTCTTACTTCCTGTTAGCTTATTTTATGCTTGATTGATGACAGTCATATTTATTTTTTAAGTAGGGGTAGTCCAGTTTTTCAGTTTTTGTATGCTTTTTGCCTAACTTTAATTTGTGTGCTTTATCTTAAAGTATGAGTTCTTGTACATATCTAATTCTGGTTTTGCTCCTTTTTAACTCATTAATAATTCTTTTATGTGGATTAGATACTTATTAGTTCTAATATTTTACAGAAATATAATTATTGCTTGCTTCTAATACCAGGTTCAACCAAAGTGTACCTCTTTTGTAAGTAAAGTTAGCAGGAGAATGAAAATATTATGTAAAACAGTTATTCCTGATTTATTTTCAGGGATATTTTTAAATCAGTAATTTTTGATTAAGTTCCTTATGCAATGTAAGCTACAATATGTTGATGAATTATATATACATCTACTTACACAGTCCAGCCTCTTAGATCTGGGAACCTTGGGACCAGGCCACTGCCGGAAAATAGAAAATCCCGGAGTATAGAATACACTCCTAAGAAATTAAGCCCCTATGTAAACATAGTCTTGCAAGCTAATTCCACTTGCAAATAGCTAGTTGCCAGCTTAGCCTGCTACTTGGCTAAGTTCTGACACCAATTTTGATCATTATGTTAATCATATATTTTCACTTTATCGTTTTATAACTTCATACTGTATAACTTTCTTTAAAATAGTTTACTTTAGCACATTTAGCCTACATTCCCGAGTTAGCCTAACCGTAAGTCAAGTCAAGTACAGTACTTGACTTTTAAGCTTAACCATAAGTCAACTACAGTAATTACCTTTTCTCAGAATCTGCAGAATATTATCAGTGACTTTTATCTCCTAAATATACTACCTTCATAATTATCGCTGTTAGTTTCTTTGTCTTTTATTTTGATTGTAGAGGGTAATAAAATGACAAAAATAAAGAATGAATTTCGGCGATCACTCGTTGCATTTGACACTTCACCGTCAAAAAGTAAATAAAGCACACCGCCATCTATTGAGGAAAATGAACACTCAACATTCGCTAATAGGAGGGGAAGGATAGAAACATTTTCTTGCTTAGATAAAGAATTTTGCCTGTGCTTCTTACCTCTAGCATCAACCGATCTCATGGGTGACATATCGAATGGGTAGATATACAGCTATATAAAAGAAATGATCAAAACCATATCACCTACTATATAAGTCTTTCAAGCATTCTAAGAGTAAGGAATTCATGCATTGCCAAATGTCTCATTGTCTTGAATAAAAGTTTTGACTTGGTAGAGCCTTCTCAAGCGGAATTTTTAAAAAATATATTTATTCATTTAAGGTTAATACTGAAAACATATTTGACTGCACACATTTTCATTACTAACAATTATTTTCATAAAAACAAACGAGAAATGGAATGATTTCTGCTGCCGGTAAGTTTTAAATATGTGGCGCCTACCTCATGGCCGCTCAATGAACTAATGGTGGCTGATTCAAAATCGAGCAAACCACGGGGTTCCCAGACCACGGAATGCCGATTTTAAGAGGTTCGACTGTATTGCATATTTTCAAATCATCATTTGTTCCTACACAAAAACAAACCTTCATTCTTTACATGGGGACTTAGCTTGCGAAGTGAACTACAACAGCCATTGAAACTTATTGACAAGGTAGTAAACTACCGGCAGGCAGGGGGAAGCCCCATCCACCTGTCAGTCTGCACTCCACTCTCCTTCCAACTGCCATGAAGTTCAGACATCTTTTACAACTCTTTGCCCAACTTTTGCCATTCGAACTTCTGATGATTAAACTTGAGTGTCCCTTTTCCCTTTTGGATTTTGACTGTGTGTGTATTGCAATTTTTCAGACTAATCTGTCAAATAAACTGTCTTTCTAGGAATTAAGTTTGTTTTCTCTTTGCCAGCATGAATACTGTTTTTGTTGGACATGTAACAGCGTCTGGTAGTTGCACAGTAGGTGTATCATTCTCTGATATACTCACTGATATATTTACCGTACCTTTCAGGTATGGTAGATTTAGCCACATGAAAGTTCCATGACAGTAAGGTTTACCTTATTTATGGTAATCCTGCTATCACAGCCTTCCTTTATATACATAGGAAGGATAGGATATGTAACCTTAATTCCCTGTTTTCTGTTGCTTAGCCTTTGTGATTCTTGACAACTCACAGACAAGACGAGTTTTGTCAGTGATGGAATGAGGTAGAGGCATTCTCCTTCCCTTCTTTATCTTCATCTGTCTTTTTTATGAACCTCACTTTCACTCTGACTATGGCTGCAAGTTTAGAGTAGGGGGAATTTGGCCTGCTTAGGAAGGCTTATAAAGCTACTCTCTGTCTGCTTTTCTGCTCGGGGGAGGGCAGGCAATTTCGATCGCCATGGGTAATTGATTTCCTGGGCATGGCTGACACTGAGCACCATTTCCTTAGACTCTGGTTTCTCTTTGCCTCATCTGTCTGTAAGCTTTTGAGCTTGCTTTCAAGTCTAATACTCTTTCTCTCTCTGAGAGAATTAGTGCATTGAATCTTTGTGCAGCTTGTTTGCTCCTCATTTTCCTGGTGTACAGACTGGTTATAGTAGCAACGAGTTTGGAGTGTTCTCCCAGCTTTTCTATGTTTGGATGACCTTAGTAACAGGGAATCACTTCAACTTTTCTCACTGCAACCCTTTGGGATCGCACAGAGAGGGGTTTGCATGGACTTTTGGCTTTCATTACCTGACCTATGGGTTGGGTTAGGTTTGCCGTTGGTCTAGGGGTGGTCTCCCTATTTTTCCTTGGTCAAGTGACTGGGGTGATGGGGAAACACTTTGACTCTTCTCCACCGATTTTTCAGGATTGCATGGGGAAGGGTTTGAGCGGCCCAGTCACACTGCTTATTCAATTTGGGAATACTTAGTTTTGGATTGAGTTTTCAGGGAGCAATGAGCCAATGTACCTGTTCCTGCCATGGTCAGACAGCTATGGTGGCAGGGTAGTACTTCACCCCTTCTAATTGTGGTTCTTTGGGACCGTTAAGAGAGGGACTAGGGCAACCTGGTCATGCAGCTCAGGCACTGTCATTGGTCCAGGTATTCAGATCGGGTCACTCGATAGTGATGGGTATTGTGGAGTTTTCCATTGCTTCGTACCTTCCTGTTTCGATACTTTCGAATGGAGGAAGAAGGTTAGGGGTCTGGCTCTCCCCACAGGAACTCTTAATAGGCTTTCACCATTCGGCCTTTTTCTGAGGGAGAGGACTGATTTGCCTCAAGCTAATGGTACTGTTGCACCCATGATTTTGTGTATGGCTGCAGCTGTTACCATGGGGCCATCTAGTTCCCGGGGGTACTAGTCCTCCTGCTGTTACCCATGCTCCATGCACGGGTGCAATTGCTATCCAGGCTGACTGGTCTGGTCAAGGCTCTTGGACCACCAGTTTGAGAATCCCTGCTACTGCCCATGCTCCATGCATGGGTCCAGTCACTTCTCGGGGTTCCCTTGAACCCAGGGGTGCCATTCTGGCCCAGCTAGCCAGGCTACTTAAGCTAGCCAGGGTACCTGTACTACCAGTACTGGTTCCTTGGCCTCCAGGGGTCCAGGAAAGTGACATGGTCCTGTCATCCAGACTTGGTAAAGGATGATTACCCTTTCCTTTCTATCCTGTAGAATTTTGCCTTCCAGGAGGGTTTAGGCACAATCATGGATAGCCCATGCCCACGTTTTCATGAGTGAGTACGTTTTTTACGAGCTAAGGGTTCATTGTAAACTTGTTCTGAAGAATTTTTCCCAAATACTATTATTTTTGTATTTTAGTACATTTTTATCTATCTATTTATTAATTTATTTTATCTTTTTTAGTAAGTGGTATCTCTTCTTTCTGTATTTCCCTTTACTTCTTCTTGCTTCTTCCTAATGAACACCATGTTCTTTTGGAAGCTTGAATTTCAAGTCAATGGTCCCTGTGGTCTTCTTCCATATGAATAAGTTTCATCTACTGGATAATAATAATAATATACTGTATTGGTCATCTTGGAAATACCCCAGCTCAACACTCTGGGAGGGAGGTCTTTCGATCACCTCCCCTCCAAAGTCTAAGTTAAGTATAGCTTAGTTTAACCAGACCACTGAGCTGATTAACAGCTCTCCTGGGGCTAGCGTGAAGGATTAGACTTATTTTACGTGGCTAAGAACCAATTGGTTACCTAGCAATGGGACCTACAGCTTATTGAGGAATCCGAACCACATTATACCTAGAAATGAATTTCTATCACCAGAAATAGATTTCTCTAATTCTTCATTGGCCGGGTGGAGAATCGAATGCGGGCCCAGCAGAGTGCTAGCCGAGAACGATATCAACCGGTCCAATGAGGAACTCTTCCAAACTCTAACAAGGGGTCTACATTTGTGTCAACTTGCACTCTTTCATGAGAGATACTGGATATATCTGGGTATTGGTTTGTCTTGGCGAACTTGTTGGGTTTGGCCACAGGACAGCCTTCTTTTTCGAGTTTAGTGAGCACCTGGGTTTCTGGTTTATGGCAGCAATGAGTCTTTCTTTAGGATTCATGCATCAGCAAACTCAGGTATGTTGAGCGCAAGTTCCTTTTGTATCAGAGACAACTCACTTGGTGATGGCACTATTCTTTAGTTTCCCTTTTGCCCTTGTAGAGGTGAGTTGTAAGGACAACTTTGTCTCCTATTCTGACTTGGGTCTCAGAAGTTGTCTTCAGAATAGTGAGACTGTGACAGGATGATGGGAACTGTACAAGGGAGTACCTCAGGGATGCCTTTTTGGTTGGACGCGTCCAATGAGGGGTAGGATGCATACCTGGGCATTGCTCAGAGCTGGTGTCCAGGCACCTTTTGACCCCAGGTGTACCATCAGAGACAGGTAACAGGGATGTACGGTCCCTAAACACCTGTCCGGCGAAGAAGTTGTTCAAGACTTCCTGGTCCCTACCTTACACCTAGCTACCATTTGGCACAACAGGCAACTTGGGGGTTTCTTCTCCATGCCTGCTTTGGTTTAAGTATGGAGAATGGTGTCTTTCCTGGAAGGCAACCTCAACCTTATGTCTCTGTCACCATTTCACCTTTTAGTACAAATAAATAGCAGGTTGATGTCTCTTCCCGTGTGCCCATGCCGAGTAATATCCAGACCTGCTGAGTGTGTGGTTTGAGGTCCTAAGAGACATTCCTCTCTGGTTAAACTTCAGATCCAACAGCTTGTAGTTTGGCATTTCTGAGCGTTGAGAGTTCTGGCACTTCCTGCCTGGATGTTTTCATCCTCTTCTTTGACGAGAAAGTTCTCTCTTCCTTCTTCATAGGAGATCTCAGGTACTTTTGATCCTTGAGAGGCTGTCTACAAGATTAGAATCATCTTCAAGTGCTGGTGTTGGAGATGAAGTATCTCTTTGGCCTGAGCTGCTTATCAGCAGGTAGTGGTTTTTTTTTTTCACCCACTTTTGCCATGAAAGCTTCTTTCTACCCTGGCTTTTTGAAGGCAGGTCAGCCTTAGACCAGGGTCTGATTCTAGGAGATTTCTCCTTTTTGAGGGAGATCTTTTGTACTACTGAAAAGCTATAACAATCTTTTTATCTTTGGGATTCAAACCCTGGAGAGTCATGACTCTCGCCTTTAGAAGTTTAACTTGTATCCTGTACAGGTATGTGTCTTTTTGAGGGTTTTCAGATAAGTCTGAACCCAGAAACTGTGATTCGTTTAGCCCTGATATTGGTGTAGGTACAGTATAGGTAAGTCATCTGGGTTCTTGTATGCATGGCAGTCTGGTGGATGGCAATCTATTTGTAAGGAGTTTTCTTGAATTTTGTAACAAGATATAGAACTGTCAGTCACGTCAGTTCAAATCTTTCTTGTCCTCACTGAAAGATTTTTCAGTAGTGACTTGTGCAAGATACTACTGAGTTTTGTTTGAGTGCTATAATACTATCTTGGAGGAACTTGACACCTCAGTTTTGTATGTTGACAACTCTTCAGTTAGTACTAAAGGAATTAAGGAAGGAGTTTTCTGAGTACACTGTGTCACCCGGCTCAGTAAGTTGATCCGCAGGCACCATCTCTTCTAGTGTGGATAGAGAATTGCAGCCCAGATGAGAGCTCATGATAGTAGAGGCATCACCCTATACTTCACACTCAGTAGGAACCTGTCTGCTTTCAGGTATTACGTGCTAAGAACGATGGGGTATGATCACCTGCATGATGTGTTTACCTGCAGAATGTTGCCCACTGGCCATGGATGTGCTCTCTTTGGACCAGTAGTGGCTACACAATAGGTTTGATAACTAGCCCTGCTCCCTTTGGGACAGGTAGTACCTTATCTAGGTATCCGGTTGGCAGGAGACAGGATAGGAATGACTGGTTCTCCTCCCTCTCTTTTTCTTCCTTCCTCTCTGGTAAACAGAGTCAGAGTGCTGTTCCATGTCTTTTCATTGGTGATGAAGGGATGCAAATTCCCCTTCTCTCTTGTATCTATGTTTTATTGTCTCCGACACTTCATTAAGTGCTCTTACAGCCTGATTGAGTAATGGCACAGACCCTTTACTTAATGGTCTGGAAGTCTAGCAGCTACTACATCCCATATATGCATTATGCTAGAGGTGTTGGATCCTTTCCTCTGCTCCTAAACAGACCAGGAAGGTAACACCCCAGAGTACCCAGAATCCTCCCACCAATGGCCAATTCTCCTATGTAAAGAACAGGTTTTTATTTGTGTAGGAATTAATAGCAAATTCTAAAAGTAGTTTGTGTTTTTCCTAACAAACAAACCTGAAGTTCTTTACATGAAAGTCCCAGCTCAGCCATCTCTCACTCTGGTACCTGGCTGGGAGGCAAATTGGAGTGCAGACTGACAAATAGGCAGGGCTTCCCCCCTGCTTGTTGGCAGTTTACTACTTTATCAATAAGTTTGAATGGCCATTCCAGCTCATAATTGCAAGCTAAAACCATATGTAAAGAACGTTGGGTTTGTATGATAGGAAATATACAAATTACTTTTAAAATTTGCTGTTTTGATACATATGCCGTAGAAGTTAGCAAAATGTGCGCATTGATCATTACTGCCAGCTTGCAGAGTTGGCTGTCAACCAGGTAGATCTGTTTCCTTTGCTGGTAGCTCGTGTTTGACAAAGTCAACAAATTGTAGATATGACTAATGGAAGACTTGGGACTAACGTTGCTGTCAGACTGAATGAGCTCAGGAACAACGAATACCTGGAGTATGGAGGTTTTATTGTGCTTAACAATTGCAGTAAGCAGTCAAATTTAACTAATAGATGGGCAGACTTGGTCAGGGTCTTGAGCCTGGAACATAGACAGGGTGCTCTGCTTGGCAAAGACTACTTAGGAGTAATATGCAGATTTGGCGGAAGAGACAGTCATCGTCGTGGTCATTGATCTGCAACTGGCTGAGGTCTTATGCCTGACAGAATGATTGATTGAAGAAAGATACTTCACTGCAGTCCTGGATCATGTGGGTGAGTAGGGGCTAGGTTGCTGATGAATGATGAAGACAAGTGATAGATCAGAAGGAGATGGCCACAGTCCATGGACTGCAGCATGACAGTGGTTACATGCCTGGGGGAAATGATAGAGAAGATGGTCACAGCTAAGGCAGGTGCTTGGAACTCAGGCTTCATTGGCTCAGAAGACAACCCTAGTCAATCAAGGTCCCATTACTTATAGAGACAACTGATAGAAGCTATAGACACAGCTACCACTGAAGTCTCATTGCTGATGGAAACAACTGACAGGATATATGGACAAGTTCAAATTCCTTTGCATGGAAATAACCAACTTCGGGTGGGATATGGCCATGGTTCCATGCACACCAGTGATCCCCTACAACAGGATATATAGCTCACTTTACAGTCACCGCAAATAGAAATCGGACCTACTTGGCAACTGGTAGCATAAACATGGTTATCATCAAGGAAATAAATAAAGTTAAGTTAAGTATATCTTAGTTTAACCAGACCACTGAGCTGATTAACAGCTCTCCTAGGGCTGGCCCGAAGGATTAGGTTTATTTTTACGTGGCTAAGAACCAGTTGGTTACCTAGCAATGGGACCTACAGCTTATTGTGGAATCCGAACCACAATATAGCGAGAAATTAATTTCTATCACCAGAAACAAATTCCTCTTGTTCTTCACTGGCCGGTCGGAGATTCGAACTCGCGACCATAGAGTGGTAGTTGAGAACGGAACCCGCTCACCCAGCGAGGAACTAAGGAAACAAATATAATAGAGAATAGTAGCACCTATTTTAATATTTAGTCATATTCCCCTTGGCTTTAAGAACAAGTTTTGAGTCGTTTAGGCATGCTGTCAGCCAGTTTCTGGAAGTATTGCAAAGACATTTCATTCTCCCAGATTGTGGTGATTTCTTGTTGCAGATGCATAAGGGATGATGTGTTGCACAACTGAAGCTTCTTTTTCATGACATTCCACCCATTTTCGATTGGGATGAGGTCAGGACTGTTACCAGGCCACTGTAAGACCTCAATATTGTGATCAGTGAGCCACTTGGTAACTTTCTTGGCCTTATGACATGGAGCACCATCGTGCATGAAGACACTGCAGCCGTGAGTCTCATATGAAGGCAGGAGGTGATCTTCAAGAACTTGAATGTAGCAGTCAGAATTCATTGTAACATTTTTTGGGAGGAAGTGCAATCCTCCACAACTTCTTAAACCACTGAAACATCCCCAAATCATGACAGATTCGGGTTGCTTGACGGTGGCAACTGTGTAGGCAGGGTCGAATCTGCTGACTGAAGATGGCCGTCTTACTGTGGTAGAACGGCCCTGAATACACTGGAATGGTGATTCATCTGACCACATGACCTTCCTCCAGTCATCAGCTGTCCAGTGGATGTATTTCTTGGCGAAATTCAGTCGAGCTTTCTTCATACGATCTGTCAGAAGAGGTTTGCGTGCAGCACGGTGGATGGGCAGCTGGAGGTCCTTCTGGAGACGGTGTTGGATGCAGTGGATTGATACATCTTTTAAGAGGATTGGGTGACTTGTTTTTAGCTGAGAAGCTGTAAGACAAGGGTTTTTACGTAGATTCTCTCACAAGAAGATGATCAGTGGTCTTGGAAGTCTTTCGTGGGCGTCCAGGATAAGGTTTTCTTGGGAACGCGTTGGGTGGTAGGTCACGAGCGGCAGCCAGCAGCAACATTACGGTTGACTTTGCTCGGCCAGTACGTCTACAGATTTCTTTAATAGGCACTTTTTCTTGCCTCCAGGCTAATATGCGAGCCTTCTCCTCCTTATTCATGTGTGTATGACCCATATTTAGGGAATATATAAAGAATTAAAAGGCAAGAAGTGCTCCAGTCCAAATACTGGGATCTTGGGGGCAGAGCAAATCAATGCAATAACCTCTCCGTTTGCTGTCTGGGTCAGCACTGAGTCCTGAGGCACACACCTCCCACACACACTAGCACAGGAGAGTTGCCAGATATCACCAGCCAACTCTAGCTCAAACCATAGGGCGGGAAATGCAAATAGATTTCGGACATCTAAACAGTGGATTCTTATGGGTTAGGTCCGATTTCTATTTGCGGTGGCGGTAGGCATGCTATAGACAGATCTTAGCAGCAGAAATTATGTGGATTACAATGTATTTCCATGAATGCCTATTCTAGGTATAAACTCCATTCAAGACAGTAATATAAATGTATAAATTGTCCATAGGTTAGCAGCATGAACTGCAGCAGCCATGCTACCAATTGCAAAACCACACTGTTATACATGGGTACTTGAAAGCTGGGGATGAGGCTTGCACCAAGGATTGCACAAGCAAATACAACTGCCTGCCTTTATTTTTCTCTTCTCTATGAAGTTACAGGTGAGCACAGCACCACCAAATAAGGATCAATGTCAACCAGATTGACATTGATCCATGAGAGACAGTTGACACCTCTTGGTTGAATATTTCTTGCCACAGAACTTTGGAATGTTGAGGTTGATTTTACCTTAGTGCACAGATGTTATATGAATCCCATTTTTTAGTGAAGTCTTAGTCGGAAAAGGCCTGATAAGCTCAGCAAAATAATTTTTGAAGAGCAGCAGATATATAGAAGTGAAAGTTTGTATTTTCCATTTTAAGCTGAAAGTCAACAATACCATGGACAAGGTTGCTGACACAGACAAAAAATAGTGCAGGTTTCCATTGGAAACTACTCTTCTGAATTCCGGTCTCAATAAGTGTGTAATGTTACCGGTTGTCCCTACAAAGACATTTTTCCCTGGGTTCTTAGGGCAAGGGCCTGGGACCTACATTCTCATCTATCCCCAATCATTTTGGATAAATTTTCTGGACTTTTTAATGGTGGAAACAGATCTCTGTCTTAGCTAATACTCTTCCAGCTGATAAAATGGAGTGCTGAAACCTACCGGGACAAAGTGAGTAATGGCTTCCCATTATATTGCCTCAGCACTGAAGGACTCCAACCGATTATTATATGATTTATATTGTTTATCCAGAATATATGATCATGCAACAGCAGGAGAAATTTAGATATGCCAGTCACTGGAACTAGACAGAAAACTAAGGTTTGACACTGGAGCCTGATTTCCGGTACCATACACCAGAAAGTGATCCTATCAAAGATCAGCTGTGTGGCCTCAACCCCAGCAGTAGTCTTCATCAAGAAACTTGGGATCTCTACCAGTTAGAAAGAAATTCTTACTATTCACATCATCATCTGTTAGAAGAGACATTACCAATGTGGTTCAGGAGAAATGGCTACACCAGCAACAGGCTCTTTAGTGAGAAAGATATTATGACAAGGATGTCTTTTACTTGTGACTCCAATTTTTTTGGACTAGGACTTTAGAGATGAACCTGGTCTTTCAGTACAGGAATATTATTAATGTTTCAAAGTAGATGTTTAAATGGCTCTCCTGGTTGTTGACCTGTTGTTGGTGACTCGCAATTTTGCCAGAGAGTGGTACTTTATTTTGACCTGAAATATTACTCCTTGTCAAGTTTCAGTAGGGTTACTTTCTAGGACATATCCTTGCTTGGCCTTGATAGCACAACCAGTATGGGAACTTGGATGGCAGTTTTACCCACTGCTCCTGATAGTCCAGCATGAGAATCTCCAGCCAATTGGAAAAGTCTGTATTAATATCAGCCTAGTGACCAATTGTTTTCCTATGGACATTCTACCGGAAGGCCCCTGTGGTAAGAAGTAGTGCATAAGACCTACCTGAATAATGTTTTGAAAATGCACCAAGTCCTGTCTCAGCACATATACCAGATGAAGGTGAACAAATCAAGATAAACTTTGTTTCTAGATGTGAACTTTCACAGGTAAACACCACTTCCTTTATCATTCAGAACTGTAACAAATCTCAGTAAAGTGGTAAATATAACATTTGAGAACTTACAACACTGAGTATTGATTACCCTTTTTAACTGTCAGTAGTAATCTGAACTTAAAGGGAAGAGGAAGGGAGACAATCAAATATATAAGAAGTAATTTACAAAAATTAAATAAGTGGACAGGAGGGACATCTGGAAAGACATCAGGACTTAGTATGTTTGCTCTTCAAGGACCTCAGGTTATGACTGCAAAAGGTTGCCTGGCTAGCTGTAAACTGCATCAAAATATATTGAGGTTGCTAATAGCTGTTCATTCATGATAAATTGCATATAATGACACACTTACAGTGCCAGATTGAAATTGTAGCAGTATTTAATTGTAATGGAATTCAGAGACCTCTCCCAATATTGTGATTGGGGTCTTGGATGTGATATATTTCCCTATGGCCCAGTTGGTTCAGTCTAAATTTATGTCTGCTTGAAAAGGGAAGCAGGAGATCTCCAGCAATGTCTTATCTGCTTTCAAAGATACAAGCGGAGATAAGCCAGGGATGAAGGGGTTTGACACCCCTTTAGCCTATAAGTAGAATCAGGAATAGTACCTTGATCTAGGTTTCATTGGAAAGCTACCCCTGCACCACTGAGAGCTTTTCTACCCAACCCAAGTAAATCCTAGTGTAACCAAACAACAATTGCTTTGTTAAGTTGTCTGGAAGCAACAACAAAAATGACCTCAGCAACTTTCTGCTAATCTGTCCACCATTAAGGAAGTCATATTTCTAAGAACACCTGAAAATTTTAACTTTCCAGTGACAGTCATGCAGAAAAAAATGAAAGGAAGATGGACATAAGGAAATATCAAACAGAAATGAAAAAATTAGCTGGATAATTGGTGGAGACATGGGAAAGATAATTTTGGGAAATGGTTTTATTTCCTTTTTGCCCCCTTTCCCATCTGCAGAAGGCAGGACGTAGTTGTTATCAAGGCTTTCTTTACAAGTCCTGACTGACTGTGCAATATGGGAGCTCTTCTGAAACATCACCTTTCCTATTTGTTTGTGGTGGGACTTTATCCTTACTGGTGATTCTGGAAGATTTCTTTGCAGCCAAAGCCTTCAGATAATAGTTGCATGACCATTCATTCATTGAGTGACTCTCCTTAACCATGTAGGAAGGGATCATGTTTTTGACTAGCTCTTCAAGCCCTTACCATTCAGAGGAGGAATGCTCAATGGGCAGAGCTATTTTTCACTTAGTGGATACAGTTAGCAGTTGGTCAGAGACCAGTGAGGTGGAAGTTTTCTGTGGTCAACCTCCGGTGGGATGGAAGTGGGGTCATGTTTTTAGCCTAAACAGAGACATCAAGTACTTCTCTAGAAGTGACCAATGCTATTCGGTTGGAAACTTGCACTTAGACTTTCACACACACACTATTATATTACTCAGCTCTTTCAAACCTAGCATCCTTGGTGGCTCTCTTCCTTTTCTAAATGGGAGGCATTTACAAGAATGTTCTGTATAACAAGACCCCACTACATAAACCATGGGTTTTTAATCTTATAGGAATTGGGAGATTCAATGCTTTTTGTTTAGAGGTACCCATCTAGACTTAGAAGGACTGACAATCTGGCTACACTTAACACTAAATCTTTTAGGGTATTGTCTTATTTCGTAGCATAGCAAGGATCATGCTAAGTGAATATCTATGCTGTTCCTATTTACAGGTCATTCCAGGAAGTGCCACCTAGAAACCTTTTCAGCTAAAGCTCATACTGGTCATCTTAAAAGTATCCAATGAGGAAATGAATGGCAACATGCATGACTAACTTGACCCATTTAAACTGATATTACAGATCTGATTATTTGCTTTGTTATTTTAGCTTTACATGCCATTTCGTGATGAAACAATTTAGGACCCTAGTCAGCCAGGTGTTATTCTTTACATACTGGTGTGTATGGTGATGTAACCACATTTTTACATCTTGGGAGATTATTATGGACACGCTATTACAAAGTTAAATCTTAGCTGGGTGTCTGCTTTATGCTACTACTCCTTGTTCACTCAGGAGCCATTTGTTTTTATGGTAAATTCAAGTTTATGTTGGATTTTTGGTTCAAGTCGGATAAATCTAGGGATTTTCTTCAGCAGATTATTTTTCTCACCATGATTGCAAACAGGTTAATATAAATGACAGGTTTACTATGAAACAAACAGTTTTTTAAAACAAAAACTAATTTTTACAATATAAACCCATCATTTGCATCAAATGTTCCTCCTCCTAACCTTGCAGACTGTTCACAACTATAACCTAGACAGTATGAGAAATGAGGTTCTTACTTACCTAATATTCTGGATTCATGAGGGGCAGGTGGTGTTTACCAGCCATCAGGTGATTTTTTGTTTGAATTTGGAATTAGTTGTCTAGGTTCCTGGAAGATCAGGAATAGGGGATAATCCAAATTTTTAGGTTTGTATCTGAAAGAAAAACTAGTTAGAATTTTGTTTTAAAAATATATATATATATATATGTTGTAGGAAATAACTAATTACTTGTTCACCTTGCAGACTATATGTAAACCAGCACCATTTGCTGAAGATGAAGAGGCTGTGAGGGAAAGAAATACATGCAATTACAATGTGAAAATCACACAAGAAATGGCGAAGGCTGGACTTGCGCCAAGACCCATCAGAGTTTATGCTGATGGCATTTATGATCTCTTTCATCAGGGCCATGCAAGGCAGCTGATGCAGGCAAAAAATTTGTTTCCTAATGTTTATCTTATTGTTGGAGGTAAGTACATAACATGGGAGGAAATTAAGATACATTAAATGAGAAACAACCAATAATGATAGGAAATTATATTTTCTAGGATGGGATGTTCAATAGTTTTCCAAGGTTGAGTATAATTTACTAGTATGATATGATATTTTTGAAAATACATATCAGTTCAAAAACAGTTTTTTTAATTGTTCCAAATGATAAATTTTTGAAAGTTTAAAACAACCATTTCATTTTGGACTAAAGTTTTAGGACTTCTAGACTTGTCATCCTTAATAATTTATGACATTCTAGTAAAATAGTTTATAAACAATTCTACAATTTTTGACAATTCAAAAGTCTTTGTGCAACCCATTATAAATTAGAATATTCCTCAAGGTGCTCAAATTATTAAAATTAATGCTTGATAGTTCAGATTTTTACCACCTTGTGTGCCAGTTACCTACCTTGTTCTGTTGTACATCCAATATTGATAGACACTTAACGTAGCAAATAAGTACAGTACATGAGATTGCAGTAGTGTGTTGAGTGTTTTTCTGTCATCCAGTACAGGTTCACCCCATATCCAAAACTCTTGGGGCCAGCTTTGTTTCCATTTTTGGATTTTTTCAGATTTCAGAACTGACGCTTGCTTTGTAAATACACAAGCACATTTCCAACAAAAACATTTTGTAAAACTCAAAAATATACAGCGCCAAAAATAACCATAAATTGCATATACCTTGTTTATCATCTAATCTCATGTATCGTGATCCTTAAAATTTTGTCCCAAAACATGATTCAATCACATTTTTGGTAGGTAGATTACATGAGGCTATGGTATGCATAATGTGCAAGTTTCTTTTTTGGTGTACTTGGCCAAGCTTCCTCTGCCTGTCTCAGTTTAGGAGATTTCATTGATAATGCACATTATATCTAAAGTTAGCTTTGAACTAATTATAGGCCGAGAAGCAAAAGTCTGCATTAATGAAGCTTGTCAGGCACTTATTATTTTACATGCTTTATTAGATCCTGATCCAAATTCAACGCAAGGAGACGAAATCGTTCAAATGGAAATTACACCATTTTTGTTGTCTTGCTTTCAGCGATGACTTACCATACAGCTGAGAGAAATTACAATAATTCTTTGAAGAGGAAACCTGAAGGAATTACTCAGTCTCATCTGTGGTAGACCAAATTGGCATCATCTATCTTTGGGTCAGGCTTGCCTTCCATTCCACCACTTCTAACAGATGATGGTAGATTGGTTAATGGCCCTAGGGAAAAGGCTGAACTGTTTCATTGAGCTTTTGAAGCTAAGCAATCAGCTGATGATGTCCCTCTCCCTGATGCTTGTCGTTCTGAACCTATTCTTACAAAATTTACATTTTGCTCCAGGGATGTAAAGAAAATTCTGGATTATCTTGATAGCTTGGGTGGAGAAGATCCCAATTCCCTTTGTTTTTTGAAAAAGTTTCTAGTGTGCTGTCTCCCAAGATAAGTAGATTCTAGAGATTTTTATGTCAATGTAATATCTTCGCAAGTGAGTGCAAGCTTAGTAATACAGTGCCTGTTCCAAAGAGTGGCATATCTGCAGACCAATTTCTTTTGTCCCTGGAAAAACTTATTTTTAAGCCACTATATACTGTAGGTATGTGGAATCTAAAGGATTGTTAGCTGATAGTCAGTATGCATATAGGAAGCAGTTAAGTACCTGCAATGCTCTTTTATACTAGTCATGCTATTTGCAAGGGAACCTTGATAGGGGTTTTGAGTGCAGAGTAATTCAAATAGATTTTAGTGCTGCTTTCGATTTAGTAAACTTCAGAATCTTGGAGTGGGTGGATATGGTAGGCAGCAGCAAGTTCCTGTGGACAGGATGTTTAGTGAACCAAGACCTATTTTGTCTGGAGTTCCACAGGGTAGTGTTCTTGGTCCACTGTTGTTTTTAGTGTATACAAGTGATATGGTTGTTGTCCTGGAAAACAAGATTGTTCAGTATGCCGATGGTTCAACACTTGTGGGTGTAGTAAAGTCTCCACCTATGAGAAACAAAGCTGCCCTCAGCCTCAATCGGGACATGGACTGGATCAGGGAATGGGGTAGTCAGTGGGGTATGAGGCTGAACTCCAGGAAAACAAACACTATTGATTAGCAGATCTCGTACAGATTTCCCACCCCATCCTTCCCTTCAGGTGGATGGAACTTTGCTGAATGAGTCTGAAGCTTTGACTATTCTAGGTGTAACTTTTGAAAAACATTTGTGGATGTCTGCTTCTGGCAGAGATTTTCTCTTTTAGATAGAGTGGTTCATGGTGATGGGTTTCTGTTTCCTATTAGTTATGACTTGGACCATCAAAAGATGGTCTCTTGTTTGTCATTTTTTCATAAGTTGTATTTCAATATAGATCTTTCACAGTCATAATTGATCCCTGATCCCCTATACCCGCTGAGAGCGACCAGATTCGCTGAACACAGCAGCACCAATTTGCAGTAAATGTGCCTTGCTGTCGAACTTCTCAGTTCCAGAGGTCCTTATTCCTCGCACCATTGGACTGTGGAACAGCCTCCCAGAGGATGTTGTGCAATTGGAGCTTCAGACGTTCAGGCAAAGATGCAATACATTGCCACTCTAATACTATTCTCCTTGCATTATAATACATTTTTATCTATTTTTTAATTTATTTTTTCATTTTAGATAAGTAGGATCTCTTCTTTATGTATTTCCCTTTACCTCCTCTTACTTCCTCCTAATGAATACCATATTCTTTGGAAGCTTGAATTTCAAGTCGATTATCCATGTGGGCTTGTTCCATATGAATACGTTTCATTTTCTGAATAATAAGAATAATCAGTAGGTTAAATACAAATCATTATACTTGTACATTTAAGCAGGCTTACCAAATATAGGGCTTATTTGAGAATTCATTACTATTTCTTATAATAAACAGCCACTTGATATTGCATGCAAAATGCTTGGTATCAACAACAAGCACTGACATAAACAACCGAATTGAGAACAGCTGTCTGCAGATGTTAGTTACTATAACTAACACATGTTTGTTAAGAGTTGCATTACAATTGTCATCTTGTTAAAAACTTGCTAAGTTTAAATGGTGATTTTCATAAATATAAATAAGATAAATTTTTGTTCATCCTTCACACTGTGGAGAAGTTTTTAAGAAAGTATATCACTAAATTTAGGCTGCAGGTAGTACCTGTGGCTGAAGAAACAAATAATGCGCAAGCTGCAAAACATTTTGGAGGAGGCACAAGCGATATCTGAAACTGGTGAAATCACACCTTTACTTCGTATAGTATACTGAGTTTATAAATAAAGTAAGTTGCATTTTTTAAAACCAAGTTTTGATAATATATGAAAAACATATCTTGGAATTAAGTTTCATTCAGCAACTAATGGAAGTGATGATGTTGGAAAAACAATCAGGATGTAATTGGATGCAGTAAGTAAAACAGCAGCTTCATTAAAATTACCATTATTCTCAGTACAACTTTTGTTTACCTTTTGCAAATGGATATCTGTCAGTGTAACAACTTAACTGGTGTCTAACTGGTAGTTCTCTCTCTCTCTCATACAGACATTTTGTATCTCATTCATGTATGGTGCAACCCCCCAAATTCAGGTTAAAAATTAGGTTTCAGAAATTCACATGATACAAGATTATTATTGTATATACAGTAAACACATGAATATTCACACTAAGTGGGACTACTATGAAGGGCATTACATCGCATCGATCTTAACACCTTATGATGACACTCTACCCTCTACAAAAAAATTTTGGTTTTTAGAATTCTGGATAAGAAATTGTAAATGTATATTTTAAAGGAAGTTGAGGAAAACCATGTCATATTTCTTCTGTAAATGGAGGTGCTATTAAAAATTTATTGGAATGCATAATCTGCTTGATTCTGTAGGATATGACTTTTGTTTAATAACAAACCCTTAAGTTTCATTTGTCTTCAGATATTCTTAGACAAACCTTCCTGAAGGAACAAAAGTCTTTCATAGATGAGTACTAGTTTGTTTGCATGTAAGAAATTTTTTCAAGGAAAAAATTTACTTAGAAAAACATTTAAAACTAGGAAGATTAGTTTTAGCTGGTAAAAGAAGATCAAACACCTGGTGGGAGGTTACTCCTCTAATTTTTGATTAACCATTTGACAAGGCCATTTTAGGCATTTTTATTTAGTGTCAAGGGTGAAGTTGCAGGTAGTGGTCAAATAGAGACTGATAATTGAATACAGTACAGTCCAACCTCTTAAATCCGGGAACCTTGGGACCAGGCCACAGCCAGATAAATGAATACAGTACAGTCCAACCTCTTAAATCTGGGAACCTTGGGACCAGGCCACAGCCAGACCACAGAAAATCCCGGAATATAGAATACACCCCTAAAAATGAAGCCCCAATGTAAACATAGTCTAGCCTAGTTGCCAACTTAGCCTACTACTTGGCTAAGTTCTGATACCACTTTTTACTATTTTATTACTCACATATTTTTACTTTATCACTTTATAACTCATATATTTTATATCTCGACTCTTTCTCCATACTGTGTAATTTTCTGTAAAATAGTGTACGTTACATAACGTATTTAGCCTACATTCCCGAGTTAGCCTAACTGTAAGTCAACTAAACTTTTCTCAGAATCTGCAGAATATTATTGGGTAATTATCGCTGTTGGTTTGTTCATCATTTATTTTGATTGTAGAGGGTAATGAAATGACAAAAATAAAGAATGAATTTCGGTGATCACTCAGTGCATTTGAACATTGCCATCAAAAAAGTAAACCAAGCGCACCACCATCTATTGAGGAAAATGAACACTAAACATTCGCTAACTAAAGGGGAAGGATAGAAAACATTTCCAGCATAGACAAAGATTTATGATTTTGCTTCTTACCTGTAGCATCATCTGATCTCATGGGTAGCATATCAAATGGGTAAATATACTGCTGTATAAAAGATATGATCAAGACCATATCACCTACACACTGCTGGTGTAGTAGCCGACAACAGCTGTGTGTGTGTGTGTAGGTGATACGGTCTTGATCATTTCTTTTATATAGCTGTATATTTACTTATTCAGTATGCCACCCATGAGATCAGATGGTGCTAGAGGTAAGAAGCAAAAGCATAAATCTTTATCTATGCAGGAAAAGCTTTTCTATCCTCCCCCTTCAGACAGCGAATGTTTAGCGTTCATTTTCCTCAATAGATGGCGGTGTGTTTTGTTTGCTTTTTTGACGGTGACGTGTCAACTGCGCTGTAGATTCTGTAGATTCTGAGAAAAGTTGTAAACAATATGTGGCGCTGCCCTCGTGTCCACTCAATGAACAAATAGTGGCTGATCGAGCCAAACCACAAGAGTTACCGGACCACATAATGTCAGTTTTAAGAGGTTCGACTGTACTATTGTCCAACAGATTTTATACTGGATACCTTGACCCCTCACAGCTTAGTCCTACTACTTCACAGTGTATTGGCCCAGAAACTTTACAGATATTTAACCCTTTTGCTTATGACTCTTATAAGTTACGTCTGTGGGCAGTGGCAGTGACTCAAGCAGTAACTGTAAAAAGTTTTATACCTCTTTTTGTTCAGATGTGTGTGTATCTCTGACAATTGTGTTTCATTTTGCCGCTGAGTAATTTTTCTATACAGGTGCATAAAAAATTCCCCCAAAATAACTTACGTAAGTGAAATAATGAGTAGAAAGTACTAGATACAAGAAAATTTTACACTTTTCTCCAACAAAAAATTATCAAACAAAAAACTAATTGTGATGTAGGCTTTGTTTTTTATCTATGGCACACCCAGGTAAACTTCTTATTGTAATGCAAAAATTGCAATTTTAGCAAGGAAAATATAAAAAATGAATGACAAAGTAGTGTTGAGTTTTATGTAAGAAAAGTGCCAGTCACCCACACGATACGTGCAAAAATTGTGTACAGTAAATCCCCTGTATTCACGGGGGATGTGTACCACACCACCCCGCAAATAGCTAAAACCCTCGAATACTTAGAACCCTTCTAAAAACACTTAGAACTGCCTATATTGATAGTTCAAACACACACAAAAAAAAAATACTAAAAATGCTTATACAGCTATTATTCTACTTAGTAAGTGGTTAGGTTCCAAAAAAACCCATTGTTTGTTGGAAAAAACCTATCTCGAATATAGCCTAGCCTACACTAGAGTATTCACTACCATGTATACATATATGGTAGCCTAGCCTACATTATATTATAAAGTACAGTATACTCTATACATACACAGTATAGTAATTATTAATATCAGCTAATTCTGGAGGTTCATGCAGAGTGACTTATGATAATTTAATACAAAGAGAAATTGAATAACAAACAAGAATTAGATTAGCCTACACTATGGTATATTGTACACATATACGGTAGCGTAGCCTACGTTATACTGTACTCTGTATTCACATATCGTATTATACAAATATCGAGATAATGAATATGCATCTTTTCCATGGGTCTTTTAAAATGTTATGCCTTAATTCACTGTATCCAATAATGTTGCATATATTCTTACATTGCTTTTGTATTATAAATTGCGATCAATGTTTTTGTTTGAAAATCGTTTACGCGGTGTTTATTCCGCCGTATTCAACCAGTACCACTTTATTTAGCTCGGTTCAGAGTGCTTTTCTTGCTTCTAGTTAGCGTAAATGAATCTCTAAAATACTTTATTTATATGGGGCAAGGTTATTTTTTGTTGTACGAAGTGTTTTTAATTGAAATATAACTTAAATATGTCTCGTTGTGAAATTAATTTAGTTATTTTTTCGTTAATAGATGACCTTGGCAGTTTTGGGGCGGTTTGTTTTGTGTAAAAAAAAATCAAGACTCCGTTCACTATTTTCACTTGATTTCATCATAATACGTGCTTTACGTATTTATCGTTTATCGGCGTAAAAATAGCAGTATTGTGTTCTTTCATGCCCAATAGTTTTGATTAAAATACTTCCTATCCAATTTTAATTACAGTTGAGTTTTATCCAAGTTGCCAATGCATGATAATTTATAGTCATTCGCAGCTTGAACATTGTTTTCTCAGCTTCAGCTACAGCTTGCAGTTTAAATTTAGCAGTATATTTCCTTGCCGATCTTTTATCCATACCGAATAAGGGTATAATGTAAAAATATATCAGTCCTATTCTACTTAATGTCATTTGTACTATAACCTACAGTAATTGTGTATTATCGTACGATGGTTGAAATACAAGCAAAACAGCTATTGTTATCCGATTCGGTGAAGCAAAACAGTTTCTCGATCAGCTGTTTATGGCTGTACGTATTTACGCAAGAGTATAACGTTACTAACAATACTTTTATCATTCTCTTTTTACTTTTTTAACTAGAAGATGGGATAAAGAGATGGAGGAAAAGAAGTTGGTCTATTGTAATTTGGTCTCTCTCGCTGCCTGATTGTACGATGCTGCCTGCACCCGCGCGATATTTAAAGATATTTTCTAAATATTGTCATATCAGTATTAATTGCTTCCCCATTGCAAAATCGAGTTACCGTAAGGGGAATTATCGTAACTCGAGCACTACCTGAGTATTTTAAGTTTTATCACAAAAAGTGCATTTAGTCATGAAAATGAGATGAAAATATAGTAATTAGTGAATATTTCTCAGTGAAAAATACCGTGAATGGGCGAATTTTCAGCGAATAATGCGTATATATGTTAATAATGCGTATATATGTTCCATAGAGAAATCCGCGAATCGTGAGACTACGAATACGGGGGGTTTACTGTATACCTTTATTTGTTCAAAGATGCATAGCTCTGTCAGTTTTCAAGGTGGACTGCTGTATTTTCTTTCATTTTGTAGCTGAATGATTGCTCTTTAGAATAGCTGAAAACCTTGCTAGGTTGAAATAATGAGTAGAAATTATGATACTTGAAAATTTTTCACTTCCCTCCAAAAAATAATTTACCCTGAAAAATATGTGTAATAAAGTCGTCGTCGTAGATCCATAATATACCCAGATATGTTATTTAGTTATTGAAATACAAAAAGTTGTAATTATAGTAAGGAAAATATGAAAAAATTAATAAAGTAGCGTTGTGTTTTCCACAAGAAAAGTGCCATCACCGATGCGATATGTGCAGAAAACTCCCTATACCTCTGTTTGCAGATGCGTATCTCTGACAGTTTTTAAGGTAGACCGCGCAATTTCGTTTCGTTTTGTAGCTGAATAATTTTTCTATCAATGGCATAAAAAATCCCTTTACTTTTATGTACAGTAGGTGGAATAATGAGTATAAAGTACAAGATATGAGAAAATTTTGCACTTTTCCCCCCCAAACTAATTGCAATAAAGTGTGTTTTTTATCCATGTACACCCAGGTAAATCTCTTAGTTATTGTAATGCAAAAGTTTGTAATTATAGCAAGGAAAATATGAAACAAGTAGAAAATGCTACAGCTTATAATCAAGGCCACTGAAAATAGATCTATCTTTCAGTGCTCTTGGTATAATGCTATATGAGTCTCGGCGCATGAAGCTTGAACCATGGCCCATTGGTGGTGTGGCCTATATCGTTGCCAGAAGCACGATTATGGCTAACTTTAACCTTAAGTAAAATAAATACTGTGGCTAGATGGCTCAAATTTGGTTTGTTTGATGATTGGAGGGTAGATGGTCAAACTACCAATTTGCATCCCTCTAGCCTTAGTAGTTTTTAAGATCTGAGGGTGGACAGAAAGAGCAAACAGAAAAAAGTGTGGACAGAATAAAATGTGGATGGACAAACAAAGCTGGCACAATAGTTTTCTTTTACAGAAAACTAAGAATGAATGACAAATTAGCATTGGTTTTCCTTAAGAAAAGTGCCAGTCTCTCAAGTGATACCCGCAAAAAATGTTGATACCTTTTTTTTTTTTTGTTCAAAGACATGTATCTGTGACAGTTTTCAAGGTGGACTGCTCAATTTGTGTCATTTCATAGGTGAACAATTGCTCTATACAATGGCATTAAACCCTGCCAAAATAACTATATAGGTGAAATAATGAGTAGAAATTACAGTAGAGTACATGAAGATAGTGCACTTTCCCCCAAAATAATTTATTCCAAAAATATTTGCGATAAAGTCATCATTGTAGATCCATAATACAGTATACCCAGATAAATTACTTAGTTATTGAAATGCAAAAAGTTGTACTTATCGTAGGAAAATATAAAAAAATTTACCAAGTAGCAACACTTTTCCACAAGAAAAGTGTCAGCCACTTAATCGATATGCGCTGAAAACTTACACTTTTTTTTTTTTTTTTTTTTTTTTTTTTTTTTGTTCAAAAGCACGTAGCTCCAACAGTTTTTAAGGTAGACTACTCAATTTTGTTTCATTTTCCAGCTGAATGACTGCTCTATACGACAGCGTAAAAAAAGCCCCTAAATAACTTTGTGTAGGTGGAATAAGTAGAAATATTGAGATAAAGAAAACTTTGCACTTTCCCCTCCCCCCCAAAAAATTGCCAAAAAAGTATTTGCGATAAAGGTATATTACCCAGATAGATTATGTAGTTTTTGCACTGCAAAAGTTGTAATTATAGCAAGGAAAATATTAAAAAAGAATGACTAACATCACATTTTCTATAAAATAAGTGGCAAAGATGAATGATGTGATTATAAAATGAAAATTTAAAACTATACAAAACAAATAAACATACATGTTACATATGTATAAAAATTATCAGGAACATTTGCTGAAAATGATCCTCATCTTGTTTGCTGGTTTTTGCAATCTTTTTTTTTTCTTTTGACATTTGCGTAAGTCATCAGTATGCGAAGGACTTAAATTTGGATGACATTTATATCCAACATTTATTCAACTAAGTACAATACCATACAGTACAATACACCCTTTTTAGTGTACTGTACAAGTAGGAGAGAGAGAGAGTGAGAAAATATATCTGTACTGTACCATAATATGGTACATTCTACTGTTTGCAGTCATTTATTTTTTATACTGCATGTAAATTATTAAATTTATAAAACGATATCAGTTCCAAAAACATAACTTTTACCTTGAAAATATCAGTTATTTGTTATTAAGGATTTACTTATATGTATCCACTTTCAGCATAAAGCAATTTGTACAATTCTTTGGCAATATTGAATTAAGATGATGAAAATGATGAAGCAACACAAAACACACTGATTCAATTCTTCTTGTACAGTTATTGCACTTACACATGAAGACATATATACAAAAGTGGAGGAGCATCATTAAGATCTTCATCCTCGTCATCAGTAGTTTTCTTATGAGGAAGAGATAAGGAGTAGGTGGTTGGAGCTTCTGTTATGTCAGGAGGAAGAGGTGGAAGGAGAGGCTGGTATTCTGGGTTTGATCTTGAGGAAATACGTAGTGATTTATGTTTGACATATTTACCTTCTCTCATCAATATCATAAAAATAGTCAGTGGTGACCAGTGCAGCCACACTCTTATCTAACATAAACTTTTCTTCAGCTATTGTGTCTTGTTTTGCATCTTCTACATCAGGTATAACTTATGGTTGGGATAGCTCCACCAAGTCACTTATTTAAACTCAGTTTGGGTGGTACCAATTAAATCTTAAATTTCCAAAGATCCATATCTTGAAACCTTTCTCAAACATGCTGTATTCCTTTGGTAGGCTCTGTGGTAAATCCAGTGAAATCTTCGATGCAGTTGGCCAAGGATTTTTTTATGATATTTATGGCCCCAGCTAATGTATACATTTTTAGCATCTCCATATCATTTTCATTAGTGGGATCATTTTCCATAGCTTGAACAATTCTTTCATAGAGCACAGAGTGTAATGAGACTTGAACTTTCTTATAACTCCCTGATTGAAGTGTGGTTAGAGATGTTGTGTTGACAGCCAAGTACTGTAGATGACTTTGTTCCTTTCAGTGTTGTCCTCATAGGATTCTGGATGGCCAGGGCTATTTCTCAATAGCAATAAGACCTTAAGATGTAATCTGTTAGTGGCAAAGCACTGATGGAACCACTCTAGGCAAATACCTGTGTAGCTCATACTGCCGTGTTTTACATCCAAAAGGTTGTCAGTTAGAATTCATCTTTCCCTCCTTATAAGGCTTGGAGATTGGCAGCTATATAAATCAGGGCTGCCTTGATCATTAACCTGATAAGATTAGCACAAAACATCATTAGTCTTTTACTGTCCCAGAACTGTGCTCACTCATCTCATCTAGTGTCCTTTTTTTTTTCTAGAACAGCAATTTCATCACCATGGAGTACCTGCTCCAGTGAATATTCTTCCTCTAAAACTTTGACTGCAATGAAAGAGAACATTTACAGTAGATATTCATATTAGTGGTCATATACAGGCAGTTCCCGGTTATCGCCGGGGTTCCGTTCCCAACGGCATGACGACAACCAAAAATCACTGCTAACTGAAAATCGGCAATAATAGCACTGATCCCTGGTTAGCAGCGCCGATAACCGGTGATCAGCGCCGCCGATAAGAGGCGATCTGCGCCGATAACTGGTTATCAGCGACAAAAATCTGGTTATCGTCGTCGCTAGACAACCACCTTAAAAACGGATCGCTGGTAACCGAGGCTGCCGATAACCTGGAACTGCCTGTACAATATCTAAAACCCATGATAATCATGAATGGCAGAATGTATGGAGTTGTACATCTGATTGTAACAAACAAACAGATCAAGTTTAAATGTTAAAATTTGGAATTGGTCACATCAAAAGGAATGACACACAAGTAAGTTGGACAAGTCTTAGAACTGGTTACAGTTATTTCCCCAGTTACGATGGGGTTACATTACAAAAACCCTATTGTCTCTTAAAAAAAAAAAATAGCTTGAAATTAGCCTAGCCTACACTAGGATATAGAGTACAATCTATACATATACAGTAACCTAGCCGACACCATACCCACAGCCTACCATGGTTTTGTGACCATTAATGTATTTTTGTACAGCAACTTCCTTATCAGTTGTTACCATATTGTATTACTACACATGAGATAGAAATGTGTAGGTTATGTGTGAACTATAGACCTAGGCTAGCTCGGGTGTTACACTCATAGTATCTATTTGCAAAAGTTAGATAGGCTATTACAGCTGTATTTAAGATAAGGGTAATGGTAATGAAACTATTATTTTACTTACAAAATCCATTACTGTGTTGGCTTCTCTCTTCCTTCTCTCTTTATTTCCTTCCTCAGCTATGTAGCAGTCAGGCAAAGTACATGCTGGAGCAGGGCACTGCTGGTATGTTTCACAATTAAGTACCCTATCTTTGGCTCTTAAAGTATTACTCCCTCCTTGTGCTCCCTTTTAACCTAGGGAATGAGTGTAAAGCTAACATATGGAATCACATTATTTTATTATTGGCACAGGTGATAGTTGCCGTTCTGACTTGTGCTCTCCTTTCTGCGGGGGTAGCAAATGGTTCTCCAAATTTTTCTTGTCCACTCATGTTGCTCATGTTCAAGCCCCTATCACCCTTACATCCCTGTGCCAGGGATAGGAGGCTAAAAGGAGTCATTGATTCCTTGTTCATTCTCCTGACCAGGAACATGACATTTCTAGTTCACGCTGAGGAATGCTCCTACAGACAAGGCTTTTGTTTGTATATCTATGAAAAATATAAATTTCTTTTAAATTTGATATTTTTAAGTTTAGTGTTAGTGGGGGGGCGTTCATGGTTTTGCTATGTACATAGTTTTTTTTAAAGGAATATTAATTTTTAACACTGATTTTTCAGTATGTAATGATGCCCTAACTCATAGTCGCAAGGGCCGCACTGTTATGTCTGAGGATGAACGGTATGAAGCTGTGCGGCATTGTCGCTATGTAGATGAAGTGGTTCCTGATGCACCTTGGACATTAGAGGATGACTTTTTAGACTACCATAAGGTTTGTGTTATAAGTTTGGATGCACCCTTATTTCCTTATCAATAATTAATAGAAATTTAATATTGCACTATTTAATCTGTAAATTCAGTTTGTTCTTTTGGAAAAATTCATAAATACTCTGCATTTTTAAATATGCTGGACTATTTTGATGGAAGTTTGTTACAGTAACTGAAATGCAGTATTTATCCACTTCCAGATAGATTTTGTAGCACATGACGATATTCCATATACCACGGGCAGTGCAACAGATGTATATGCTCACATTAAAGCCCGTGGGATGTTTGTTGTTACGGAAAGAACAGAAGGAGTTTCAACAAGTGATGTTGTGTCACGTATAGTCAAAGATTACGATGTATATGTCAGAAGAAATTTAGCGCGAGGCTATAGTGCAAAGGACCTCAATGTTTCATATATTAGTGTAAGTATTACTGTAACATGTTTTCATAATTGTGTATTTAGCTTTTAACCCTTAAACGCCGAGCCTCTATTTACAAAAGTGTCTGTCGTATGCCGGTGGCGTTCGGGAGTTAGCGCCAAAACGGAAAGAAAGTTTTTTTTTTAAATCACAGCATGCTTAGTTTTTAAGATTAAGAGTTCATTTTTGGCTCCTTTTTTCTCATTGCCTGAAGTTTAGTATGCAACCATCAGAAATGAAAAAAATATCATTATCCTATATAAATATTGGAATATATGACAGCGCAAAAAAAAAATTTCATATATAATTGTATACAAATCGTGCTAGGAGCAAAACGGTTAAAGCTAATGAGCTATTTTTTTTTCGTATTGTACACTAAATTGTGATGATTTTAGTATATAACAAATTGTAAAACGATCAGAGCAACACAGAAAATATTATCACAAAATGATGCATGAATTCGTAACGTGCGGACGTAAAAAAAATTTTTTTTTAAAAATTGACCATAAATCGAAATATTGTGCTAGAGACTTCCTGTTTGTTGCAAAATGACGGTAAATGATTGAATATTACTAGAATATAAGAGTTTTAGCTTACAATTCCATTTTTCAACCATTTCGGTTGAGTCAAAGTTGACCAAAGGTTGAAATATCGCCACTTATCGTGATTTATATGAAAATATTTCAAAACTGATAAAAGCTACAACCATTTGTTATTTTTTGTTGTATTCTACATGAAATTGTGCACATTTTCATGTATAAAACTTCATGTAACGGTTGATATAAAACTGTGCGAAAATTACGACAAAGTGACTAAAAAAATTCTGAGATTTTCAGCAGAGTTAGCGCGCGCGGAGGTAAGGAAAAAGCTTTTTTTCAAAAATTCACCATAAATCGAAATATTGTGCTAGAGACTTCTCGTTTGTTGCAAAATGAAGGTAAATGATTAAATATTACTAGAATGTAAGAGTTTTAGCTTACATTTGCATTTTTCGACCATTTCGGTTGAGTCAAAGTTGACCGAAGGTTGAAATTTTGGCACATTGTGATTTATAAGAAAATACTTCAAAATTGATAAAAGCTAAACCATGAGTTATTTTTTGTTGTATTCTACATGAAATTGCGCACATTTTCATATATAAAACTTTTTTTAACGGCTAATATAAAACTGGGCAAAAATTACGACAAAGTGACTAAAGAATTTCTGAGATTGTAAGAGCCTGACGCCGTCTCTTCCAAACACGTGTGTGTTCGTGCGTTCGTCGTCCATCGGAGTGGCGAGACGTTTGGCGTCTTCACAAACAGAAACATACACACAGTTTGATACAGAAGATTCGTCGGAACATTATGAGTACATGATTAGAATGCTTACATGGCAATGCAAGTAGTGGTGATTGTACATACATCAAGACAACAATGGTTAGGGAGAAACAGACGGAAGTATTGTATGGTTGAAATCACGTTCCTTTAGAGAAAGAAAACGAGATGCTCTTGTTGTCTTGTCCACTCCGATGGATGACGAACACACGTGTTTGGAATAGACAGCGTCAGGCTCTTACAAGATTTTCAGCAGAGTTAGAGCAGACGTAAGGAAAAGGTTTTTTTTCTAAAATTCACCATAAATCGAAATATTGTAGTAGAGACTTCTCATTTGTTGCAAAATGAAGGTAAATGATTGAGTATTACTAGAATGTAAAAGTTTTAGCTTACAATTGCATTTTTCGACCATTTCGGTCGAGTCAAAGTTGACCGAAGGTTGAAATTTTTGCACATGATTTATATGAAAATATGTCAAAATTGATAAAAGCTACAACTATGAGTTATTTTTTTGTTGTATTCTACATGAAATTGTGCACATTTTCATATATAAAACTTTATGTAACGGCTAATACAAAACTGTGCAAAAATTACGACAAAGTGACTAAAGAATTTCTGAGATTTTCAGCAGAGTTAGTGCGGACGTAAGGAAAAAGTTTTTTCAAAAATTCACAATAAATCGAAATATTGTGCTAGAGACTTCTCGTTTGTTGCAAAATGAAGGTAAATGATTGAATATTACTAGAATGTAAGAGTTTTAGCATACAATTGCATTTTTCGATCATTTCGGTCGAGTCAAAGTTGACCGAAGGTTGAAATTTTTGCACTTATCGTGATTTATATGACAATATGTCAAAATTGATGAAAGCTACAACCATGAGTTATTTTTTTGTATTCTACATGAAATTGCGCACATTTTCATATATAAAACGTTATGTAAAGGCTAATAGAAAACAGTGCAAAAATTACGACAAAGTGACTAAAGAATTTCTGAGATTTTCAGCAGAGTTAGCTGATGCTTTCTTTTGGGATAAGAAAGAAATTCGTGCATGCGCAGCTGGGTCACACTTGTAAACAAAACAACAGTGTGATCCGTGAACTCCCAGCATCCCTCAAGGCGTGTGATTTAAAATTTTTTGCAAACAATGCCTATAAGTATTTTTCCGCGAATATTTAAAAAAACTTTTTGTAGTCAACATATTTTACGTCCACTTGGCACCCGACAGACAACTTTTGTTGACGTAAAATACGTCCAGTCAGCGTTAAAGGGTTAACAGGGTATGTAGAGACTTGTTTGAGACATCTTGTTCACAAACTCACCCAGTACCATCTTTTTTGGAAACCAAAATGTTTTTTTTATCATCAGTGTTCGATACTTTGAAACCTGTGAGTATCATTTTCAAACTCGTTTTGTTATAAAGTGAAGATTAAAACTAAGAGTTGAAGAAGAAGGACCCCCCAGGTAGATGACAAACTAAAAAACTGAAGTAAGGGAAGAGGAAGTACAAGGTAGAAAACAACGCAGTTGTGAACAGTGAGGATGATAGAAAGAACCTTTAGAACCTTCTACATTGTGTTGTGCACTATGCATTGTGGGTGGTACTTCCTACTGGGGGGACAGATTGGAAGGTTAACATCCAGTGTTATGCAAGTCTTGTAGAATGCTGAAGTCAGCTTAGATGTTTTTAACAACTTCCAGAGAGATCATTGGTATGTATGTTCAGTAACTAAACTTGTCTTCCTCATTTATGATCTTGGAATGGTAATACTACCTCATATTTAAGAGGAGGAATGATCGTAGTACCACCTCATATTAAAGAGGAGGAGGGATTACTTGAAAAATGTGTTACAGAAACATGAGGATTAGTGTAAAACAGTATTATTGACCTAGAACCATCTGAAACTGTATAGAAAAAGCCTTGGCATATTTTTCCAAATTATAATAATCATAGGACAAAATTTATTTCTAGAAAGCAACATTGTAGACTAAATAGATATGTATGGCCAGTTGTATCAATTCAGGCAAGTATATTAAAATGAATGATTAAACACAGAAGACTAGATTGGTGAAATTCTGAATAAAAACTATGAAAAACAAGGGATTTTTGTATGATGCTAGTTTGAAAATATTTGCTGTTGTATGATATTTTGGCATTTTACTGTACATATGGTTCAGCACTTCATATTTTTTCTAATTAAAAATTCTTAAATGCTGTTCATGTATTACTCTGTTGAGATAATCGTAGTATGTTAGAGTATAATTAGAGATCTCCCCTGGCACTTGGTTTATAATGGGCTTACAATTGACAGGAGAAGAAGTACAGACTTCAGAACAAAATTGATGACCTTAAGAAGAAAGGGAAGGAGATGATTGAGGACATGGAGGGAAAACGCACAGACCTCATTGCCAAATGGGAGGAGAAAAGCAGAGAGTTTATTGATACTTTCCTAATGCTGTTTGGCCGTGATGGTAGACTTACGCAGTATTTGACAGAAAAAAAGGATTCAGTTCTAAGTGCCCTATCCCCTCCATCTTCACCTAAGGCTATTAGTCAGTCCTCTGAAGACTGTAACAGGTAAGAGCCTTCAGCATATTATTTAATACGTAAGTTTTAGGCATGTAGGTAATGTAATTGAGCGATTTGATTTGCGTGAATTCACAGACACAAACTTTTCATTGGAACCTAATTAATTGTCATACTCAAGTTTTTCACAGATACATGAACATTTGCGAATCATGAGAAACCCTGCAAAAGTGTTTGTTTAATTTTTTATGTAATTTATAAGTTTTCAAGCTTCTATGTGTAAATTAAATAACATTAAATAATAAATATAATAATTCTCTCTCTCTCTCTCTCTCTCTCTCTCTCTCTCTCTCTCTCTCTCTCTCTCTCTCTCTCTCTCTCTCTCTCTCTCTCTCTCTCTTACTGAGATGAGAGAATTTTTATATATACATATATTAGTTTTGTATGATAAATGATCTAATAATAAGTACTAATTTTCAAACATTAGTAAGATTAGATAAGAGTAATATATAATTAATAATAATAATGTAACTGTAATTACAAAATTTATACTATACACGTTATACATATTTTAAACAAACGAATATCATTTCCTGATCTTTTGTGAACTTGCTTGAGGGCAAAGCTGTTAAATATGTCTAAATTATGTGACAGGATGGGGGAGTGTTGCAGATAGTGGGTCAATGGATTCCTAAGTAATCGCTCTCTCTCTCTCTCTGTAATAATTCATAAATTATGTGACAGGATGGGGGAGTGTTGCAGATAGTGGGTCAATGGATTCCTAAGTAATATTTCTCTCTCTCTCTCTCTCTCTCTCTCTCTCTCTCTCTCTCTCTCTCTCTCTCTGTAATAATTCATAAATTATGTGACAGGATGGGGGAGTGTTGCAGATAGTGGGTCAATGGATTCCTAAGTGGATCTCTCTCTCTCTCTCTCTCTCTCTCTCTTCTCTCTCTCTCTCTCTCTCTCTCTCTCTCTCTGTAATAATTCATAAATAATTTCACTTTCTTAATGTAAGGACAACAATTCTCTCTCTCTCTCTCTCTCTCTCTCTCTCTCTCTCTCTCTCTCTCTCTCTCTCTCTCTCTCTCTCTCTCTCTCTCTCTCTTAGAATGTGAGTTAGCACTCACACATATTTTACAACCTATTACTATTTCTCTGTATGTCTTTACCTGTACAATGGAAAATTTTAAATTGATCTAATTTTACCTATACTGTCTACGAACTGTAAATGTGCTAGTGTGGCAAATATTACAGTCTAAAACATAGAGACAACTAAGAGTTGTTTTAATCCAAATAAAAAACACTGCTCATGAAAAATCACTTCAGAACAAAGAGAAAGAGACATACTAGAATAAAGTAGTTCTTGAAAACGAGGTTGAGAAGACTTCTAAAAATAGATTGGTCGGAAAGGGGAGAAGGAGAAATAGTATATGTAATCTTCACACTCCTATATTTTTACATCAACCATTTATTTGTTTTTTAAGGGTAATGTATTAAGCTAACTTTTAAATGAAATCACAGTAACTTTAATTTCCCTTCTTAATTGCTGGTTGGAGGGAGATTTTATCTATAACATATGAATCCCAAGCGCCTCTTTAAAGGTTCGTTGTATTTCTTTGTTTAATCAAGGCTGATTCCGCCATCTGGCTTTTGAACAGTGTTTAAGC